>NC_134478.1:59609256-59666756 GCF_964194025.1 Convolutriloba macropyga
TATAAAGTAACACATAATTTGCATAACGCATAACGCATCCAAATCATTTTTACGGTCATTTGGTCATATGTTGAGTTTTTTGTGACCATATGCATTTTTAAAAAAATTAATCAATTCAGGCAGTGTTTTGATCCGGTTGTGCAAAAAAAGCCTTGATTTTTGTAATTTCCCAGAAAAAATTTCTTACTACTACTGGAAATATTGAATGACATTTTAAAATTTTTGATTTTAAATTGGCGTTCGGACCGAAAATTTTCTCTAAGATGGGCTCAAAAAATGACCTTACTACTTTCCAGGAAAATTTTTGAAAGTGAATTTTTTTTTGTTTTCCATATCTTATAAGCGCTCTTTTTCCATGTTTTGTGAACAAAATTTCATTATGGACTCTAGAAAAATTACTACACTAGCATCCAAAATAAGGTCCGATTTACATATAAGTGATTTCCTGATGAGATCAATTTTTTTCCTACTGTCAGTTGTCATTGAGATCAATACTACTACTACTACTACTACTACTACTACTACTACTACTACTACTACTACTACTACTACTACTACTACTACTACTACTACTACTACTACTACTACTACTACTACTACTACTACTACTACTACTACTACTACTACTACTACTACTACTACTACTACTACTACTACTACTACTACTACTACTACTACTACTACTACTACTACTACTACTACTACTACTACTACTACTACTACTACTACTACTACTACTACTACTACTACTACTACTACTACTACTACTACTACTACTACTACTACTACTACTACTACTACTACTACTACTACTACTACTATTACTACTACTACTACTACTACTACTACTACTACTACTACTACTACTACTACTACTACTACTACTACTACTACTACTACTACTACTACTACTACTACTACTACTACTACTACTACTACTACTACTACTACTACTACTACTACTACTACTACTACTACTACTACTGTTTCAACACTTTAATTCCAAATATGAAATAAAGGCACGGTTGGCAACAAATACAAACAAAACAAGAAGAGTTATTTGTTTGGTTATTCTGTGAAGTGCTGTACGACGAAATTGTTGAAGGCATTCTTTGACCCGGTTGCTGCTTTCTCCTGCAATCTGGTGAACGATACTTTGTTTCGTACACAGTCTCCTTCGATTTGACTCATCCACGTTTTCCGTTGCCCCCCAGGAGCGCGTCTAGCATGGACGTATTGATCGGGCGGGTCCCAATCGAAGGCACTGCGGGCTAATCTTCCTGGTTCCATTCTCTGGATGTGTCCGTACCATTTTATCCGTTTGAGCATGATCATCGTGGATAGTTGGGGCATTCGTGATCTTGACATAATTTCTTCGTTCGTTGCTTTCTCCAGATATGACACACGTAGAATTCTCCGAAGACAACCACAGTGAAAACTCTCAAGTTTTCTCTCCATTAATTTCGAAAGAGTCCAAGTCTCTGAGCTGTACAGCACGGCTGATAAAACGAGTGCTTTGTACAAATTGCACTTGAGGTGCACGCTGAGCTGCTTGCTCTTCCAGAGATTTTGGAAGTTAGCAAACCGTTGTCTACCTTCTGCAAGTTTGCAATTGACTTCCTGCAGTTCTCCATGCTTGAGGCTGACATATGATCCGAGATACTTGAACGCTTCTATGTTTTCAAACTCGTTTCCGAGAACATCTTGTACTTTGCAGGAAAACACGCGTGTGGCAACTGCTTTAGGTTTGCCACAGCATCTCGATTGGTGAACTTTTCGGCCATTGACTGTTTTGAACTTTCTTTCACACTTGTCACAGGTAAGGCTCGCCTCTAGTTGCTCGAACTTTGACTTGTCGACGACATTCTTTGACAAACCGGCTTTGCAGAATCTTGTTTGGTGCACTTTGCGTCCGGTCACTGTACTGAATTGCCGCTGACAATTCTGACATCTTAAAGACTCTTGGTCAGCCACCACTGACCGACTCTCATTTTCTAGTGACTCTGAATCTGCTACCGCAGATTGTTGTTGTGAAGCTACCAACAATGGCTTAGCCACCGCTAAGCTTTTCAATCTTAGCTTCCGGCCATCTTGTGTTTCGAACCAGCCCGCTTTCTTTTTCGTTCCCAGCAGCACCTCCGTGCTGATGGTTAGTCGTGACTGGCTAGATGTCTCTGCCAGGAGTCCTAGTTTGCCTTTATGTGTTCCAGTGAGTATCTCCACGTTCTGTTGGATACTAGGCACTGCAACAACATTTGGGCTGTCGCATTTTACGCCCATATTCTTTGTTTTGGCCACATTAATCTTCAGACCAGCGGCTTCCGCAAGGGCCTCGATTCGATGTAGGTTTTCTTGCACCTCACTGTCTGAGACCCCCACGAGAGCAACATCATCAGCAAAATCTAAGTCGGCCACCAATCTCCCAATGTCTAATCCTCCATGCACCGAGTTAGCCAAAATGTAGTTGATGACAAGGCCGAATAGGATTGGGGACCACACATCACCCTGCCTAACACCCGTTCTGACATCAAATAAGCGTCCTTTCTCACCTTCGGCTTTGACTCGACATTTGAATCCATCATAGCTGTTTCTTATGATGTTTATCACTTTTTGCGGAAGACCATAGTGTTTCATTATCTGGTACATCTGCTCACGATCGACAGAATCGAATGCCGCTCGAAAGTCTATGAAACAAAAGCTAATATCCAATTGAAACGCCATTGATTTCTCTATTATTTGACGCAGGGCAAAGAGTTGATCGGCGCATCCTCTGCTTTTTCTGAAGCCGCACTGCTCTTCCCTTAAGACGCGATCCACTGAATCTTTGCATCGATTGAGAATAACGGAAGCGAACACTTTGCCTGGTACTGACAATAGAGAGATCCCTCGGTGGTTCGAACACTCTGACCTCTTTCCTTTACTCTTGTATAATGGGACAATTTCTGCTACCTTCCAGTCATCGGGCAGAACTTCCGTCGACCAACACTTATCTATGATGTCCCAGAGCCACTCGACAATACCCTTGTGTGCTTTCAACATCTCACAGGAAATGATATCGGGTCCACTTGCCTTGCCATTCTTCAACCTGCGGACAGCTTCAAGCACTTCTTCAAATCGAATTGGGCTCAGGTCAATCGACAAGCTTTCAGCTGCTTCTTCGGGATCCAATCTCGTACTGCAACTGGATGTTGAGGGATTCAGGAGTTGACTAAAATGTTCCGTCCAGCGTTCAAGTCGTTCCTCTTTCGTCCGTAAGTTGACGCCAGTGCTTGAAACTAATTTGGTCAACTGGGGACTCCAGTTTCGGCAAATCTGCTCTGCTGTGATGCCCCAAAAACCTCCTTCAAGTTGCCTCTGTCCGCAAAGCTCTGCACTTCTTGGCCTTTGCGTTCAAGCCATGCCCGTTTGTCTGCACGTAGAGCTTTTCTGACTTCCTTACAGCAGTTTGTGAACTCTAACAACGCCACCGCGCTGCTGTGTTTCTTCAACTGTAGATCAGCTCGTTTCCGGATAAGTTCCAGAGAATCTGGGGAAATCCAAGGTTTGTTCACTCGCTTGTCCGGAAGGAGGCATTTCACTGCTGCTTGGTTCAGGGCTTTTCGAAAATTGTCCCAAGACTGCTCTGTATTCTCGAAATCGCCGCTCTTTTCAAGATGTAACTTGACCTCCTGCGTGAATAAGTCACGCGTTGTTTCATCTTGCAGCTTTGCAGAACTGATTCTGGGCGTGAAACATGGCTTTTTAGACAAAAGTTTCATAGATACTTCCGCAACGACCAGTTCATGATCGGTAATTGTGGTTTTCCCTCTTCTGGTCCTCACATTCGTCAGACATCCTCTGTATCTCTCTGCAAACAGAATGTGATCCAGCATCTTTTTTCGACAACTCGGATCGGGAGGGTTGTAGGTGTACCGATGCACTTGTCGATGCTGGAACCATGTACCACCTACGAGCAATTTGTGTGAAGTGCAAAATGATAATAACTTTTCCGAGTTTTCATTTTCTTCACCCATTCCAAGCGGGCCTCTGCAGCTCGTGGTGTCATTCAACTGGTGTCCAGGCTCTGCATTGAGGTCACCGATGACACAAATACGCTCCCTATGTTTGAAGCTGGAAACTAGGTCTGAAAGTTGACTCCAAAACAAATCCTTCTCTTGGAGACTAGCTTCATTCGTAGGTGCGTAGCAGACAACAACAGCTAGATTGGCTCTCCTCCGAGCCGCGAACTTGACGTAGCAAATACGTTCACTTAGAGCCACTTGTTCTACGATGCTGTTTATCAATGACTTCTTTACAGCAACGCCCACTCCTCCTTGTCTCGACTTTACACCAGACAACCACGAGTCAGACAGACTACTACTACTACTACTACTACTACTACTACTACTACTACTACTACTACTACTACTACCACTACTACTACTACTACTACTACTACTACTACTACTACTACTACTACTGTTTCAACACTTTAATTCCAAATATGAAATAAAGGCACGGTTGGCAACAAATACAAATACAAATACAAACAAAACAAGAAGAGTTATTTGTTTGGTTATTCTGTGAAGTGCTGTACGACGAAATTGTTGAAGGCATTCTTTGACCCGGTTGCTGCTTTCTCCTGCAATCTGGTGAACGATACTTTGTTTCGTACACAGTCTCCTTCGATTTGACTCATCCACGTTTTCCGTTGCCCCCCAGGAGCGCGTCTGGCATGGGCGTATTGATCGGGCGGGTCCCAATCGAAGGCACTGCGGGCTAATCTTCCTGGTTCCATTCTCTGGATGTGACCGTACCATTTTATCCGTTTGAGCATGATCATCGTGGATAGTTGGGGCATTCGCGATCTTGACATAATTTCATCGGTCGTTGCTTTGTCCAGATATGACACACGTAGAATTCTCCGAAGACAACCACAGTGGAAACTCTCAAGTTTTCTCTCCATTAATTTCGAAAGAGTCCAAGTCTCTGAGCTGTACAGCACGGCTGATAAAACGAGTGCTTTGTACAAATTGCACTTGAGGTGCACGCTGAGCTGCTTGCTCTTCCAGAGATTTTGGAAGTTAGCAAACCGTTGTCTACCTTCTGCAAGTTTGCAATTGACTTCCTGGAGGTCTCCATGCTTGAGGCTGACATATGATCCGAGATACTTGAACGCTTCTATGTTTTCAAACTCGTTTCCGATAACATCTTGTACTTTGCAGGAAAACACGCGTGTGGCAGCTGCTTTAGGTTTGCCACAGTATCTCGATTGGTGAACTTTTCGGCCATTGACTGTTTTGAACTTCCTTTCACACTTGTCACAGGTGAGGCTCGCCTCTAGTTGCTCAAACTTTGACTTGTCGACGACATTCTTTGACAAACCGGCTTTGCAGAATCTTGTTTGGTGCACTTTGCGTCCGGTAACTGTACTGTATTGCCGCTGACAGTTCTGACATCTTAAAGACTCTTGATCAGCCACCGCTGACCCACTCTCATTTTCTAGCGACTCTAAATCCGCTACTGCAGATTGTTGTTGTGAAGCTACCAACGCTGGCTTAGCCTCCGCTAAGCTTTTCAATCTGAGCTTCCGGCCATCTTGTGTTTCGAACCAGCCCGCTTTCTTTTTCGTTCCCAGCAGCACCTCCGTGCCGATGGTTAGTCGTGACTGGCAAGATGTCTCTGCCAGGAGTCCTAGTTTGCCTTTATGTGTTCCAGTGAGTATCTCCACGTTCTGTTGGATACTAGGCACTGCAACAACATTTGGGCTGTCGCATTTTACACCCATATTCTTTGTTTTGGCCACATTAATCTTCAGACCAGCGGCTTCCGCTAGGGCCTCGATTCGATGTAGGTTTTCTTGCACCTCACTGTCTGAGACCCCCACGAGAGCAACATCATCAGCAAAATCTAAGTCAGCCACCAATCTCCCAATGTCTAATCCTCCATGCACCGAGTTAGCTAAAATGTAGTTGATGACAAGGCCGAATAGGATTGGGGACCACACATCACCCTGCCTAACGCCTGTTCTGACATCAAATAAGCGTCCCTTTTCACCTTCGGCTTTGACTCGACATTTGAATCCATCATAGCTGTTTCTTATGATGTTTATCACTTTTTGCGGCAGACCATAGTGTTTCATTATCTGGTACATCTGCTCACGATCGACAGAATCGAATGCCGCTCGAAAGTCTATGAAACAAAAGCTAATATCCAATTGAAACGCCATTGATTTCTCTATTATTTGACGCAGGGCAAAGAGTTGATCGGCGCATCCTCTGCTTTTTCTGAAGCCGCACTGCTCTTCCCTTAAGACGCGATCCACTGAATCTTTGCATCGATTGAGAGTAACGGAAGCGAACACTTTGCCTGGTACTGACAATAGAGAGATCCCTCGGTGGTTCGAACACTCTGACCTCTTTCCTTTACTCTTGTATAATGGGACAATTTCTGCTACCTTCCAGTCATCGGGCAGAACTTCCGTCGACCAACATTTATCTATGATGTCCCAGAGCCACTCGACAATACCCTTGTGTGCTTTCAACATCTCACAGGAAATGTTATCGGGTCCACTTGCCTTGCCATTCTTCAACCTGCGGACAGCTTCAAGCACTTCTTCAAATCGAATTGGGCTCAGGTCAATCGGCAAGCTTTCAGCTGCTTCTTCGGGATCCAATCTCGTACTGCAACTGAATGTTGAGGGATTCAGGAGTTGACTAAAATGTTCCGTCCAGCGTTCAAGTCGTTCCTCTTTCGTCCGTAAGTTGACGCCAGTGCTTGAAACTAATTTGGTCAACTGGGGCCTCCAGTTTCGGCAAATCTGCTGTGATGCCCCAAAAACCTCCTTTAAGTTGCCTCTGTCCGCGAAGCTCTGCACTTCTTGGCCTTTGCGTTCAAGCCATGCCCGTTTGTCTGCACGTAGAGCTTTTCTGACTTCCTTACAGCAGTTTGTGAACTCTAACAGCGCCTCCGCGCTGCTGTGTTTCTTTAGCTGTAGATCGGCTCGTTTCCGGATAAGTTCCAGAGAATCTGGAGAAATCCAAGGTTTGTTCACTCGCTTGTCCGGAAGGAGGCATTTCACTGCTGCTTGGTTCAGGGCTTTTCGAAAATTGTCCCAAGACTGCTCTGTATTCTCGAAATCGCCGCTCTTATCAAGATGTAACTTGACCTCCTGCGTGAATAAGTCACGCGTTGTTTCATCTTGCAGCTTTGCAGAACTGATTCTGGGCGTGAAGCATGACTTTTTAGACAAAAGTTTCATAGATACTTCCGCAATGACCAGTTCGTGATCGGTAATTGTGGTTTTCCCTCTTCTGGACCTCACATTCGTCAGACATCCTCTGTATCTCTCTGCAAACAGAATGTGATCCAGCATCTTTTTTCGACAACTCGGATCGGGAGGGTTGAAGGTGTACCGATGCACTTGTCGATGCTGGAACCATGTACCACCTACGAGCAATTTGTGTGAAGTGCAAAATGAAAACAACTTTTCAGAGTTTTCATTTTCTTCACCCATTCCAAACGGGCCTCTGCAGCTCATGGTGTCATTCAACTGGTGTCCAGGCTCTGCATTGAGGTCACCGATGACACAAATACGCTCCCTATGTTTGAAACTGGAAACTAGGTCTGAAAGTTGACTCCAAAACAAATCCTTCTCTTGGAGACTAGCTTCATTCGTAGGTGCGTAGCAGACAACAACAGCTAGATTGGCTCTCCTCTGAGCCGCGAACTTGACGTAGCAAATACGTTCACCTAGAGCCACTTGTTCTACGATGCTGTTTATCAATGACTTCTTTACAGCAACGCCCACTCCTCCTTGTCTCGACTTTACACCAGACAACCACGAGTCAGACAGGTAGAGCTTGTGGTCTCCGAGATCAATTTCTTGCTCCTGCAATCTCGTCTCCTGCACTCCCAGAATATCCAACTTGTATCGCGCCAGATCCATTTTCAAAGCCTCTAGAGATCCGGCTTGGGTCAGTGTTCTGACGTTTAAAGTTGCAATTCTGAGTTGGTTCCTCGGGAGATTCTTAGCACCCCTTACCCGGGACTCGGGGCCATGGTTGAATGTACTCATTGCTTTGGTGTTTGAAGGCTGAGATACGACTAGTTGCGCCACAAACTAGAAGACCAGTGCCTCGTTAGCTCGACCATGTGAGCGGAGAGCCGCAGCACATGACCTACCCCCAGGGGACACCACGTGGAGGTGAGGTTGGATTTTGTCCCTACTACTACTACTACTACTACTACTACTACTACTACTACTACTACTACTACTACTACTACTACTACTACTACTACTACTACTACTACTACTACTACTACTACTACTACTACTACTACTACTACTACTACTACTACTACCACCACCTCCACCACCACCACCACCACCACCACCACCACCACCACCACCACCACCACCACCACCACCACCACCTCCACCACCACCCCCACCACCACCACCACCACCACCACCACCACCACCACCACCACTAAATCACAGCCACCCCATCTCTCTCAAAATTACAAGTCACTTACGAAATTACAGCTCCCTCGCGAAATACACACTCCGCGAAATTCATATTTCAGATTTCTGTTTTTTTTGTTATTCGACGATTTCCCCCTCGTTAAGAACTTGCCAGGTACGCGCCCCTTCTTCCCCTGGCTTTCACTCAACTCTGACAGCTATCTGTGAGGACGACCGACCTCCAAGTATTCAATGTTAACTTGAGAAAAGAAACACGGAACAATTATCTCTCTTCATGGTAGGGTCAGAAACAGCTAAAAACGCTCGATCAAAACGAATACGTGGAGAAGTTTATGCAATGACTGGGAACCACGCCACCGTAACACAATTGCGAAAGTGCGCTCCCCCATAGTTTTGCACCTTCAGCTACACGAAGGAGGAAAAGGAGAGTTGGCGCAGCGACAAAACGGAAAGTAAATTAATTCAGCGCGTCCTAACTCATTATAATGACTCATAATAAATCATTATAGTAACTCTTTACAAACTTAAGAATTAATGGGATTGTTTGCGCCCGCATTACCTACAAATATTAGAAATAATCAAACATCGCAAGACCACATCACGATAAAATTCTTCAGTTTGTCTCCGATGGCAGTCAAAAATGATTAACATTTGCACCAGTTCCTTTCAACATCAATTGACAATTCAAAATATTGTATGCCAGGTTCACTGTGTGCGACGTTCAGCAGTACCAACGGAGAGCCGGGAGTTAAGGAATCCATTTCGGTTGCTCCTCAAACAAATATCGAATCAAATAGTGCCGTAGTAAAGTAAGTCAAGACATTGCTACGACAACTGCTCGATACTGAAATGCGTTTAAAACACGACATTGCATAATTCATTGGACAGGCGCTGTATCGATGAAAAGTTTGATTTTTTGTGTCTCTTCCCACTAAATAAAGTTAAGGTAATTTTACCTTAAAAAACATCCTAACTCACCTTAACTGTTAAGGTAAATTTGCCTTTCCTTAACTCAACTTAACTCACTCACTACTTTAACTAGATAACGTTAAGGTAATTTTACCTTAACAGAGTTAACGTTAACTTTTACCTTAACTCGAGTTAAGGTAAAAATATGGTAAACTTTACCTTAACTTTACCTTATCAACGGTTTACCTTAACTCCGTTAAGGTAAAATTATCTTAACTTTATTTAGTTTGTTTTTACATAAGTAGCATATAATACCTACGTAAAGAAGGGGGGGGGGGTTATCATTCGACTCTTAACCATAGGATAATAGGTAGTGGCGGTTAAGTGGGAATAGGATAGGCGGGAAAAAATCTTTCCGCCGCTGTTTATATCCCTCTCCTATTCAATCTTTCCCTTTTGAGTCTTGCCGCTTTTGTTTCCCTTTAACTTTGCTTTCTGTCTCGCCGCTTGCTTTTGATGTCAAAACACTCAAACAAATTAAATTAAAACCAAATTTCACACTGCATGCAAAATCAATACTGGTTCAGTTTTGCGTGTCTCTCTATGGGCAATTAAATTTAATTATGCACACTAATATCGCCTTGCAGTTTTGCACACTGGGCCCTCTGACTCACTTTCACTTGCTTGTTCTGCCTCAAACTTAATGAACGGATTATCGGGCGTAGAGTTTTCTTCAAAACTGGCATCGAAATCAACGATATCGCTACTTTCAATATCCGAATCATTTATATTCTGAGCAGCGACAAAACCGGGGTCTGGTGGTTGCCATGTGTTGGAGCTTTGGGTGGTATCTGGAGAGGAATGTGGTACAACAAAACTGTTATCCCACTCTGGGCTAGAGCTCAAAAGTAAGTCGCTAAAAGCGTCATAATCCCATTCCACATCGTCGTTATTCCAATCAATTTCATCGATAGCATAATCGACAATTCCATAATGGCCAAACGGGAGGGTTTTTATGCCATCGGGTAGTATATAGCGCTTGTTGTCAAAAGCTGACAGACAAATTTTGTTTGTAGTAACTGTCTGCAGCCTGTGGTGGTCGGACACAATCCTGGTGTTCTCTGAGCGCAGGTGGTTTCCAGTGCTGAGAGTGTTTAAGAAGTCGACGTGGCGAAGATGTTGTTGTGCGGCCCTCGTCACCCCTTTTGCTGAAAGTTTTCGACAACCTAAAAGAAAGAAAGAAATGAGAAAAATTAGGTGCTATTATAATTACTAACACCCTATGTAAATATAATACGATTTAACACCTTCCAGATGCCTATTAACCCAATACGAATTTTTATACAACAACTAACAATTTTGTTTTATGAGAGAATAAACTTTCTTTTTGACAGGATGGAGTACAGCATCGGCTTCAATCAGATAAAGTCAGTAATATAGTCGCCGGCGAATTCGTCCTTGTATTTGAGGACGACTCTTTTGTTAGTGGTATCGTAAAGAAAGTGATTGGGTGGGTAATTTGAGAAATCAAAATGACTTAATACTGACTGAGGCTTCTCCGATAACTCTGTATAAAAATCGTCGCTTTTTATCGCATAAAGGAGACTATCTGTATCGCTGTAAAGAAGGCGACAATTAAAGTTGGGGCGCATGACATTGTAATGGAATGAGTACATGTGGAATTTTGCAAGATCTAATATAGTCGCTCCCACAACAGTGGGAGTGTTCCAATAAATGGACTTTGGTCGTGTGGTCAAGGCTGCTAAATCCTCCCCAAAGATCATATAGCGATCAAACTCAAATCTGGATATTATCTTCAGCGCATGCTCGGCGTCTCGTGAGAATGTTATTTTATTTCTGCGTCTTTTCGATTCGCAGTTTTTACCATAAACTGCATTATTCATCAGTTCATAAAAGTTCTCTTCAAACTTGTTTGACGCAACTTGCCGCTTTTCACTATTTAGTGTAATGTATGGCGACAGCCAGTTTTCTTGTCGAAATTGAAGCACTCCTGGTGAACTTTCCTGATTACCAAGCCGAGTTGGACATAGAGTTTCAGCAGTTTGTAGTGGACCACGTATCTCTCTTTATCAAAGAACGTTTGCAGGAGTTTCTTTACTTTGGAAGATGGGAGATTGTGTTGTTCTTTTAATTCGATCTGGTAATCGCTCAACCACTCATCTTCAACCACGTCTTTTGTGGGCGCCAACGGAAAATCGCGATGCTCATCATGAAGGCTCGGCGGGTAAGAGATATCGACCTCTACAAAGTATCCAATGCTAGCGTCATCGGTGGTGTCCAAAATCTCTTGAAGTTGAATATCTGTGTTCAACGCAAAGTCGGCGAGCGGTAGTTTCTCTAATTGCATTACGCCACCATAAAGGTTATTAGCGTCGACACAGAAACCAAAACAGGGTTCCTCCGTGCTATCGTGGTTGGGAATATAGGAGTTATTTGCAGTGAAGCGCCGACTTTCAAAGACAGATGTGACTCCACCGAGAATTGCGGGTTCAATCATGTCCAAGTGTTCGCGCTCAGTCAGTAACTCGACATTGGCTTTGCAGATTCTAAGTGATGCTTCCTTAGCCATATTGGGTAGGGTGAAGAAGTGCATACAGTCCAGTTTATACGTATCGAAACTCAACTGTCGATTGAATTCGCAAACACATGCGAGTAGTGCACAGTCGAGCTTCAAGTATGAGTCATGATAATCCTGCAGTGTTCCACATTCCAGAGTTTCCCACATCCTGCGTGCATGTTGTAAATTAGTCTCCGTTACCTTCACTTCCCCTCCGTCCAGAGTGTTACCCCACTTGCTCATTGGTGGGAGACTGGTGTCACTGAACTTGGACCGACCAGTCACATAAGAGTAAGGGTAGTAGCCTTTCTGTTTAAGTAGCTGAAGGTTAGCATCAGATAATGTAGGAAACATTGCCCACATTATTTCGAAACGGTCATCGGGTAACATTTCAACAAGTTTCTCTAAAGAACTGTTCATCATCTTGAAGGAGTCTGTGAACCGAAGATATTCGTAAACTTTCACTGTTTTTCCCTTTTCCGTTACGAAAGCGTCAATAAGCACACCAAATGTCAATGACATGTATTTTTCGTCGGTGGCTGGTATGACGCTGATGGTTGTGGTTGGCTCGCAGTTGTTCAGTGCCAAGCAAATGTGATGTAAGTCATAATTTTGAATATTATGACCCACAACAGGGGTGAAATTGATATTTTGTCTCAAGCGATTGCATTTCTCATGTGCCCATCCCAAGAATTTACCACTGTAGTGGCAATGGTCCAGGTCAATTGTGTTCTCTGGATCTTCCGTTTCTGAAAACGATTTTTCACAAATCCAACAGTGCGTAGCGTTAGACTTTCCCAAGTTTCGTCTATCGCCTTTGAATAAAGGGTGCTTCCTTTTCTGCTGATAAATATCTCTGGCTAGTTTTTTGAAGCATTTTGACAAAATTTGTCATGCAAGCAGGAGAACTGTCTACATGATGAAAGATTGGCTTTGATGAGTGGTGATCTATCACTGTTAGCGCAAAGCCACACGGTTCATGTATCTCCTTGACCTGTGTAAAGGCTTTATCACTTGGTCCCTTGCAAGTAGACACGGGTCGTAAGAAAGACTCGAAGTCAAAATAGATAACAAGAGGGACAAACCACGTAGCAGCCAAGTTCGTGAACTTGTATGAGTTGTTCTCACTTGAAGGCATATGAATGACAGCAGGTGCATTTTTGCAACAGTTATTGAGATGTAGGTTGTAACTTTCAAGTCCTTCTCGACAAATCCAAAAACAGTTTCGACAAATTTTGTAGGAGAATCTGTAATCAAGTTCTCGCACGTAGCAAACAACCTTCACAAGGTTTGTAATGAGGACGTAGTGATGACGGTCACAGTCGTACAGCAAAAGTAAATCCATTACAAAATCTGAGCTGTATGACGAAATTTTTAGAGGGAAAAACTGGCCGTTATCGTATCCAAACACGTTTACCTGAACGTTGTTGAGTGTTTCAAATTGAGGAATGTCTGCAAAGCCCATGGGCATAGTAAAATCGCCCAGAGGTTGATGCAGTCCTGGTTGATTGTATGTAGTTGGTGAAGTTTTGTCGGTTTGATAGTTTCGATCAATTCTATCTAAACTTATCTGATGATACATGTGATAACAGGGGTGAAATTGATATTTTGTCTCAAGCGATTGCATTTCTCATGTGCCCATCCCAAGAATTTACCACTGTAGTGGCAATGGTCCAGGTCAATTGTGTTCTCTGGATCTTCCGTTTCTGAAAACGATTTTTCACAAATCCAACAGTGCGTAGCGTTAGACTTTCCCAAGTTTCGTCTATCGCCTTTGAAGAAAGGGTGCTTCCTTTTCTGCTGATAAATATCTCTGGCTAGTTTTTTGAAGCATTTTGACAAAATTTGTCATGCAAGCAGGAGAACTGTCTACATGATGAAAGATTGGCTTTGATGAGTGGTGATCTATCACTGTTAGCGCAAAGCCACACGGTTCATGTATCTCCTTGACCTGTGTAAAGGCTTTATCACTTGGTCCCTTGCAAGTAGACACGGGTCGTAAGAAAGACTCGAAGTCAAAATAGATAACAAGAGGGATAAACCACGTAGCAGCCAAGTTCGTGAACTTGTATGAGTTGTTCTCACTTGAAGGCATATGAATGACAGCAGGTGCATTTTTGCAACAGTTATTGAGATGTAGGTTGTAACTTTCAAGTCCTTCTCGACAAATCCAAAAACAGTTTTGACAAATTTTGTAGGAGAATCTGTAATCAAGTTCTCGCACGTAGCAAACAACCTTCACAAGGTTTGTAATGAGGACGTAGTGATGACGGTCACAGTCGTACAGCAAAAGTAAATCCATTACAAAATCTGAGCTGTATGACGAAATTTTTAGAGGGAAAAACTGGCCGTTATCGTATCCAAACACGTTTACCTGAAAGTTGTTGAGTGTTTCAAATTGAGGAATGTCTGCAAAGCCCATGGGCATAGTAAAATCGCCCAGAGGTTGATGCAGTCTTGGTTGATTGTATGTAGTTGGTGAAGTTTTGTCGGTTTGATAGTTTCGATCAATTCTATCTAAACTTATCTGATGATACATGTGATAAGCGGCCACAAAACAATACCTGAAGCAATCTCGATCTTCGTGGTTCCTAACGTTGAGCAATCCTCTGCAGTTGGCAATTTTTGACGGCAACGCGATGTATAATGAACCAAGAATTGGTCTGAAACGTGCGAATTTGACGTCAACTTTGAGAACTTTTTCGAGTGTCCAACCACTCCCCAAAGAGTTGAATGTTGTCAATACGCTCATCATCTTCTCCACCATTTGCCAATACGCTTCATCCGACAGTCCGTTTGCATAGACAGGAGTCATCAGAGAGTTTGCGTATATTTCAATACGGTCATCTTCTGGCATATCTGGCTCATCATACATAACTTTGACAAGCCGCAATTTTGCACACAGTTGAACTTTTTGAGGACCCTGGGTCAACTGCTCACTTATTAGAGTGTCTATTTTGGGTTTTTAAATCCGCATAAAGTTTTCGAGATCATTGGACTCTTCGGCCGCTGTTGACTCGAACGATCTCAGTACTCCATGGAATGCAATTTCCAATGGAGTGTCTCGAGGCTGAAATTGTTCACCTAGGACGGGTAAGTGATGGACGGAAGTCATATGCTGTACGTAAAGATGGCAATCGTTGAATCCAAGTAGGCAGCTTTGACAGCAATTGGTGAATCGTTGGTGTGCAGTTTTCATGTGTTCTTCGAGCAAAGAAATCTTCCGACAAGTAAACTCACATAATGAGCATTGATATACGGGTAAACCAATCTCATCAGGATGGAATTTATGCTCACGCCTGGAGCGATTTCCTTTTGTACTCAGAATAGAATCACAATAACGACACTGGAAACCCATTTTTGAATTGTCTAACTTTAGTAAGAACAAATTGTTAAACTCGAGTACGAACAGTAGAAACGAATGAACAAGAAATGGCTTCTCGGGTTTACAGTAATAGAGACTACAGTACTGCATAGGCGCCAAACTCGAAGTTTTGAAATGCTGTTTTCTGATTGGTCGGTTTTGGCGCATACCTTTATTTCGAAATTTTGTTACTTTTGAGAGAAAAAAGATGTGTTTTCAACTCTCCATTGCAATCGTATGCCAAAATATACCACCACAGGGAACCCTACCGAGTATTGCTGATCATCGTTTGTGTCAAAAAACTTTTTTGAGAACCTGGAAAAACATGCTAATATTCAAAATTGTAATAAAAAGCGCTATTTTTTGCATTTTCAATTACGGATGGTTAGAGTTGTCCTACGTTCTTAGGTGTGATGAGCAAAAATGCTCCCCGTGCCAAAAAAAACATAGGACCCATATAAAAAAATTGCTCAAAAATAAACAGAAAAAAAGTTTGTTTTTCTGTCAATCAAGTCATTAATTAACAATTACATGACAATTACATGACATAAACATGTGTCTTTTTTCTGAGGCCTTTTTTGATGACAGCTGTTATGAGATAAATTTACACTGAGGGCCCAATAAGTCCAAAAATTTAAAGAAAACCGATCTAACATCTTTCATTAGGGTACTTCATATGCTAATTAATGCCAGATGTTAATGGGTGTTGGCGCCACTAGTGAACAGAAGCATGAGCCATCAGACCAACAGAAATGAAATCAAAACTCAGAAACTTGAAATTTTGCCAAAACTCAAAAAAGGTCAAAACTGAAAATTTTTAAAAGTTGGGACCGAAAATTTGTCCACCCCCCCGATTTTGGGAAGGGAAAACCTGAGCAACCCAAGGTTTTAGCACACGGTTAGGGTAACCCCTAAGCTAACCATGGACCCAACGAACATCCTTGCATCATACCTACAAGTGATGCTATTAGCACTTATATGGTGCAAAAAGTGCATTTTTGGATATTTTGTCATTTATTGTTAATTTTGCTAAATTGTTAATTCTATGATCCCTTAAGTGTTTATTAAAGGTCATTTGTCATACATTTGAGGCATTTAGAGTTACGTATGTACCATCAGTGCTTATGTCAACAAAAGCAAATAGTGCGGTAATTTGACATTTACTATGTAAAAATTGACTTAAATCACTTTATTCGATTAACCAATCAGAGATCAGTGACAATGATGTTATAAATGATATTTAGCGGATTATTTACTTTAACCCAATTGTTTGCATAGTGAAACCATATTGTATTTAGAACCATTAGAAACTGTCATAAGGAGCAGTTGGCTCTCAGATTGACTATAATTTGATTCTTCATCAACTTTAGTCTTTTGCGCTAAGTTTTGCTAGATCTTAAGATCTCGAGCGTTATAAGTTAGTTGAGCTTTCTTAACAAGAAGTTAGCAACAGTACTAGCTTTGGGCTGAAGCCTTACAAACTTCAGCACGAGATTGGATAAAGATTATCACCAAGGATTTTCTTAACTTCAATCACAAAAAATTAAAGTTACAGTCCTTTATTACAACTGAGCGACTAATAGTTACTACGCGAGTGTTAGTCGATAGCAACCGAGTGAAGAACCAGGCCGGCGTAAAACTCGAGAATCAGGCCGCGAAGTTGGGTTCCGCTGAGATTCTTGAGCAGCCGCAACATTTGGTCCGCCGACCCGGACAACAACGACAACACGAACAGATACCCGGATAACAGTGACCCGGAGAGCAGTAATCTGGATAACAGTGATCCAGACAGCAGTGACACGAACAGAGACGAATCGATTCGATTTTGGTGGACCATAAGGAAATCCTTACGATGGCTGGAAAGAGCCCCGATAGACATTGGAAAACGACTGACTACAAGATGTCAGGCCAACTCAAGAAGCTAGAAAAGGAGCAAACCGAATTGCTGGAAACCTTTGGCCGGCATGACACTGCCGTAAAAGCACAACTAGCCCAGAATAAAGCAGTGACAGCTGAAAGAGTGTATCGATGCTTCTTTGAGACATATGATGAGCTGAAAGAAAACAGACAGCAACAGAGACAACTCCTGAAGCCAAAGTACTTAGAGAGTTTCGATGCCGACAATGAGCGAAAATTGGGCGAAAGGAAAAAGTTACTGCAATGGCTCATCGAGAAGGTACCAGGACTCAAAGAAATTGAAGAGTATCGTACTGAAGTCATTAATTGGAAAGACGTGATCCGACTTGTCAAACCAGAGCAAAAGCGCATGTCAACTCATATCGAAATGGCCAAACTTACAGATCTACTTAAAAAGTACCAGCAAACCGTAGAGAGTGGAAATCAAACATCGTTGGTGTCATCTACATCGGCAGGTGATAAGGACCCAAACGAGACTGTAATTGATACAGGAAACGGAGGGACAGAAAATGTCGAAGAGAACGTTGAAGTAACCTCTAGGCATTCTGGAACGCACCGAAGCAAAAAAGAACCCAGTATTGCCAACTCACGTTCATCAAGGAGGCGCGAGATTGAGAACTTAGAACTCGAAAACATGAGAGCAAAGAAAGAAGCCGATCAACGGCTGCGAGAGCGTCAAAGTCAGCTAGAGAAGGAACGTGAGGAAATAGAATTGCGTCGACGGCAAGAAGAATTACGCTTACAATTACAGCACCAGCAACAACAACAAGAGGAAGAGTTGCGTTTACAACTGACACAACAAGAAGACGAATTGCGCTTGCGGCAGCATGAGCGAGAGCTTGAAAATGAGAGGAAGAAGGCCGAGGCTGATGAGGAAGAAAGAGTTCTAAAACTGGAACTGACTAAGGGAAGCTCAAGAGCATCTGGATCAGAAGCAGGTGATATCGAAAGTGTGAGATCCAGACGAAAGCCAGCAATATCGCAGGACTGGCTCAAATCCGTAGCCGAGCAGTCCGATCCTAGCCGGCCACTATCACCAAACGTTGTGGTCGACCCTCCTAAGAATGTCACACAGGACAGAACTGACAAAAGGTTCAGTGCATACCCGAAAACTACCCCGCTGTTCCAACCGGGTGTAGGAATCTTCTCAGCCCCACGACAGGAACCAAGCTTTCTAAAGAGATCAGAAATCCCTACATCAATTAGGGTGGCAGATCCGCCAGTGCATTTGTCCAGGACGACGTTTCAACAGCAAGGAACGTCAACAGTGAAAAACAAGCAGAGAAGTCAAAGTACCAAACACAACTCCCGCAACAGATCGATGGAGAATCGTAATCAAACGACGTTGAGCCAACCCACACCACAAGTTATATATCAGATGCCAAGTGATAGCTCAAGAGGATTACCAAAACTGAAGTTAACAGAGTTTTCAGGAGATCCTCTAGAGTGGCCTGAGTGGTGTGAACTCTTCGATGTAATTGTTCATCAGAAGAAGCTAAGTGATACTGAGAAGATGCAGTATCTGAAGACCAGCCTCACGGGTCAAGCGAAAGCAGCAATATCGGGATTGGGCTTCAGCTCACAGTCATATTATCAAGCCTGGGATGTTCTCTGCAAGAAGTTTGGCAGACCGAGAGTCATAGTCGAAGCTCAACTTAAGAAGATATACACTCATCCACCAGTTAGACACGATGACTCCAGTAGCATTGTTCGATTTGCAAACGTGGTCACAAACACAGTAAACGTTTTGACAAGGCTTGGGTTTCAACCTGACCTGGAATCAGAAGGAGTTCTGAGTTCAGCAACAAGAAAACTTTCCCTTCAGCTCAAAGAGCAGTGGCTACGTCACCTACAGGACCACCAACTACTGGCAGCAAACTTGATTGTCTTCAAAGACTGGTTAGAATCAACAGCTTTCATACATGAGGACTTGTTAGCTCAGACAAGCTCTAAGTTTCAAAGTCGGGAAAAACCGAAAACAAGTACATTCGCATCAAATGCTGAAGATTCTACAAAACCAAAGAATTCAGAATGTCCATTCAAAGATGGACAGCACGCGATCTGGAATTGTGAGAAATTCAAATCAATGAAACTGAATGAACGACGAGAGCAAGTTCAGAAGCTCAGACTGTGTTTCAATTGTCTGAGACCTGGTCATCGATCAAGGGACTGCAGAAGTAAAACTTGCAGTGTGCCCAATTGTGGACGACGACACAACAAACTTTTGCACAGTGACTTCTCAAAGAAGGAGGCTACAACGAGTGTCTCCGACGCTACAACAGCATTAGCGACTAACATCACACAAGGAGGGCTACCTGTAGTGCGAATTAAGCTCGTAAATGGGAACCACAGCCTGAGCGTGCTAGCGATGTGTGATACAGGATCTTCAATCTCATTCGTGGACAAGTCAATCGTATCAACACTGCAGCTGCAAGGAAGAAAGGCGTCCTTGTCAGTAGCAGGAATCCACGGATCGGAATACGTCAAGACTGAAATAGTGCCGATAGCTGTTTCAGCACACGAGAAGTCACGACCACTGACAACAGTGCAGTTTTATGTGCACGAGAAACTGAAGTTGGGTGACCAGATGGTGGATCTGCAGGAATTGAAAGACCGCTACCCACATTTGAAGAACTTGCCGAATCAGAGCTACAATCTTAATGAAGTTCAAGTCATTCTTGGACAAGACTGCTATGACATCCATCACCCATTAGAGTTTAAGAGGTCCGACGACAAGGCTGCACCGTGGGCAGTGAAATCGAAAATAGGATGGGCCTTAAGTGGTCCCCTACCAGCGAAGCAAGCGGCAACTCTTGCTACTACAGCAACCTCAGTGTCAGAGGACAAATTAGCAAGCCAGTTGAGTAAGTGGTTGGACATCGAATCCTACGCCTCCAACTGCGATGTCACAGGCCAGTCAAAAGACGAACAACGCGCAATCAAGACGTTGGAACAAACAACGCGATTCACGGGTGAAAGATACGAAGTTGGACTTCTGTGGCGAGAGGACGAAGTGAAGTTGCCGAACAACTTCTACTCTGCAATGGGGCAACTCAAGTCCCTAGAACGACGCCTACAGAAGGATGATACGTTACGACAACGCTATCAGGAAACAATTGACACCGATGTCAAAGCTGGTTACGTTCGCAAAGTCGATGAAACTGAACTGAACGAAACCAGAGACGAACTGCAATGGTATTTGCCACATCACCCCGTCATCAACCCGCATAAACCGGAGAAAGTCAGAAGAGTTTGCAATGCGGCAGCCCAGTATCAAGGTGTGGCACTCAACGACAAACTTCGATCTGGACCAGACCTTCTACAGAGTCTGGTCGGAATAATTTTTCGATTCCGAGAACATCAAATAGCGCTAACAGCCGACATAGAAGCGATGTTTCTTCAAATTGGTGTCCCAAGCGCTGACAGCCGATGCCTACGTTTTCTCTGGAGAGACAATCCAGAACAGAGAATAGAAGTTTACGAGTATACACGACACGTTTTTGGGGCGAAGAGCTCGCCAACTTGTGCAAACTACGCTTTGCATCAAGTGGCGAAAGATAACGCGAACAACGACGAAAATCTCGTCAGAACGGTTCAACGCAACTTCTACATGGACGACTTCCTTAAGTCAGTCAGTACCCCCCAAGAAGCAATCCAAATCTACCAGAAAGTCAGAGACGTACTCAGCAAAGGTGGATTCAAACTGACGAAATGGATAGCAAGTGACGAAGAGGTCAAGTCACAGATCCCAGAGACAGACAGATCAACGAAAGTTGTGAAAACTTTCGAAGCTGAACCTCAATCATCATCGATACTTGGACTAAACTGGAATGTGGAAACAGATAGTCTCATTGTCTGTCGTGGAACTGAGCAAGAGGTTCCAGCAAAAATAACTCAGAGAATTGTCCTATCCTTTGTCTCAGCAGTGTTTGACCCACTGGGGATATGTTCACCCTTCACGATACGAATGCGGTTTCTGCTCAAAAGCATTTGGGCAGCAATGGGACAAGCATGGGACAAAGAATTGTCAGCAGAACACTCAAAACTGTTCAGTGATTGGTGTTCTGAATTGAGAGAAATAAGGACGATGTCGATAAATCGACTTTATTTCGAAAACGGATGTACAAACTTGAGACTCCACATCTTCACAGATGCATCAGAAGAAGCGATGTGCATAGTGGCATATCTGCAGGATGAAGCAACGCTGAAACTGACCTATGTAATTGGAAAATGCCGTGTAGCACCCATCAGACACACGACAATTCCGAAGTTAGAACTTCAAGCCGCAGTTTACGGAGTTCGTCTAAAGAGACAGATACTGAGAGAACATGACGTGAAAATCGACAAAGTCTATCATTGGACTGATTCATCAACGGTGTTACAGTGGCTACAATCAGCTCACAAGAAGCAACAAGTGTTTGTTGCAAACAGAGCAGCTGAAATACTGGAGAGCTCTTCCATGGATCAATGGAGACATGTCAAAGGCATCGAGAACCCTGCGGATATCGGGACTAGAGGAATGTCAATTGAAGGCCTCAAGGAGTCCGTGTGGTTAAACGGGCCGGCATGGCTCCACACAGATGAAGAAAAATGGCCAAAGCCGTGGTGCCAAGCGAACAAAGTTGAAGCTGAGCAAGCTACAAGTACTGTAGCCGCAGAAACTAAACTACATCAACCATTTGTTTGGGACCGATACAGCAGCTTCAATAGAATCAGAAACTTTATTGCCTACTGCATGAGGTTCAAGACGAAGCAGAAGGGACTTCTCAAAGCTGAGGAGATCCATGGAGCAGAACAAATTCTGTTGCGATTTGTTCAAGCCGAAAGCTTCCCGAATGTTTCGAAGTCGATAACAAACAGCAAGGAAATCTCAAAAACATTGAACATCGCCAAATTGTCACCCTTCATAGAGGAAGATGGAACAATTCGAGTGAAAGGTCGACTGAAGCATTCAAACCTCGATTACAATGCAAAACATCCAATACTGTTGACAGCAAAGCATCCAGTAGTACAACTTCTGTTGGAGAGAGCTCATCGTGACAACCTACACGAAGGCACAGAATACGTGAGAAACATGCTCCAACAAGAATACTGGATCATTGGAATACGAAATGCGTTACGAAAAATCAAGTCCAGATGCATCAAATGCAGACACAGGAACGCCAACCCAATCCACCCACCGATGGCGGACCTACCACGAGAACGACTTGATGAACATGTTTTCCCATTCACCCATACCGGAGTCGACTACTTCGGACCCATAGAAGTGAAGTTCCTACGACGTACATTGAAGAGATGGTGCTGCCTCTTCACTTGTCTGACAACCAGAGCAGTACACATCGAAGTTGCACAGTCATTGGACACCGAGTCATGTCTAGCGGCGGTGACAAGATTCATCGCACGACGTGGCTACCCAAGTACCATCATCAGCGACAACGGCACGAACTTCGTTGGAGCAGCCAAGGGACTCAAAGCATTCATGGACGAATGGGACAAAGCTAAGATTGAAAGTGACTTAGCTCAGAAAAAGATAGTTTGGAAATTCAACCCTCCTGGAGCGCCACACTTTGGTGGAATCTGGGAAAGACTGGTTCAAAGTTGCAAGAAAGTGATGATTGCAATCTTGGACAACCGAAGCCTCACAGACAAGGTACTCAGTACAACGATGTGTCTTGTGGAGCAAACTCTCAACGCAAGACCCCTGACAGCAGTAAGTGACGATCCAGAGGATTTGACAGCTCTTACACCCAATCACTTCCTGCTAGGACGAGAAAACGCAAGTGCACCATTTATGCCATCCAGTGAACGCTACCATGATCTCAGAAAATCATTCAAAACGGCTCAAGCATATGCGGACATGATCTGGAAGAGATGGACTCGTGAATATCTTCCACAATGGAATCAGAGGTCAAAGTGGTCAAAGGAACATGTGAGAAACCTGAAAGAAGGAGAACTTGTTTGGATGGTAGACGAGTCAGTGAAACGATGTGAGTACAAGATGGGACGAGTCATCCAAGTCTTCAAAGGCAACGATGGAGTCGTACGATCAGCGAGAGTCAAGATGGCACATGGCGAATTTAACAGGCCGGTGGTGAAATTGGCGCCAGTCTTCTACGATGGTGTTTCCGAGATCGAAAACAGGGCCGGCGATGTTGGCGCCACTAGTGAACAGAAGCATGAGCCATCAGACCAACAGAAATGAAATCAAAACTCAGAAACTTGAAATTTTGCCAAAACTCAAAAAAGGTCAAAACTGAAAATTTTTACAAGTTGGGACCGAAAATTTGTCCACCCTCCGATTTTGGGAAGGGAAAACCTGAGCAACCCAAGGTTTTAGCACACGGTTAGGGTAACCCCTAAGCTATCCATGGACCCAACGAACATCCTTGCATCATACCTACAAGTGATGCTATTAGCACTTATATGGTGCAAAAAGTGCATTTTTGGATATTTTGTCATTTATTGTTAATTTTGCTAAATTGTTAATTCTATGATCCCTTAAGTGTTTATTAAAGGTCATTTGTCATACATTTGAGGCATTTAGAGTTACGTATGTACCATCAGTGCTTATGTCAACAAAAGCAAATAGTGCGGTAATTTGACATTTACTATGTAAACATTGACTTAAATCACTTTATTCGATTAACCAATCAGAGATCAGTGACAATGATGTTATAAATGATATTTAGCGGATTATTTACTTTAACCCAATTGTTTGCATAGTGAAACCATATTGTATTTAGAACCATTAGAAACTGTCATAAGGAGCAGTTGGCTCTCAGATTGACTATAATTTGATTCTTCATCAACTTTAGTCTTTTGCGCTAAGTTTTGCTAGATCTTAAGATCTCGAGCGTTATAAGTTAGTTGAGCTTTCTTAACAAGAAGTTAGCAACAGTACTAGCTTTGGGCTGAAGCCTTACAAACTTCAGCACGAGATTGGATATAGATTATCACCAAGGATTTTCTTAACTTCAATCACAAAAAATTAAAGTTACAGTCCTTTATTACAACTGAGCGACTAATAGTTACTACGCGAGTGTTAGTCGATAGCAACCGAGTGAAGAACCAGGCCGGCGTAAAACTCGAGAACCAGGCCGCGAAGTTGGGTTCCGCTGAGATTCTTGAGCAGCCGCAACAATGGGACATTAATTGCCAGATGTTTCGAAAATCGGTGAAGGAGCCGTTTTTTGATGATGATGCTTATGAGCAATAATGTCGGGCATCAAGCAGTGAGTACAAAACCGTTGCAAAAATTTGAATTTTTTTTTCAGTAATTAGTAATTAGGTTAATTAACCCTTAATTAGTCGCTAATTAGAGGCTAATTATCTCCATAACGAATGAGTAAAATTTGACGAGTGTGATGAGATGTTTTGTACTTTAGAGTATGCTGAGTCTTGCTGAGCAATCAGTTTCATCCCAAGTATTTTTTGGAACCCTCTTTTTTGGGGTCAAAGGTCAGAGGTCATGTGTTAAAATTTTTTTTTGAGTTTTTTTTGTTTTTTTTTAACTAACATGCTCTTTTTTTTCAATTGATCCCCAAGTAACAAATGAGAGTTGATTCTAGTGTAAGCTGAAGAGGGCATCTACTGAATTAAGTGTCAAAATTTGACGTTTGAAATGCATTTTTTCGAAATATTTTCTTTGATTATTTTTTATTTTTTGAACACTTCTTCGACTTATGAATTGAATTTGGAATTCAATCCGTGCTACAGCTGTGGCATGGAGTTAACATGTCATTAGCGTCAATACCGCATACTCTCACATATGGCTATATCTCTAAACTTTATGTTTAATATATATAATAATAACAAAAATTTTGCAGATTGGGAAAATTATTTCTGGATATAATATTGAAAAATCTCACCACGTCATAGTAGTTGTAATAATTGAGTGTTTGTTAGGAAACAAATGTTTACGTCATAATGAAAATTTTTTCTGAACATGTTCGAACTTGATCAGTAGCAAAGTTTTAATTTCTTTGACTCAGCAGATTTAAAGCTATAAAACGGATTTAAAAAGTTAAGTTCAGCTTTTGAAAAGTTGAAATCACACATTCTTGAAACAAAATCAAGTTAGCATCTCACTATACAATAGAGTTTTGTGGTGATCCATTAAGTTTAGTTTTCAAGTTAATCAAATAAGTCCATTAAAGTATTCTCGGGTAGCCGTTTCTTTGATGCATTGCAAATCTTTGGCGTGTCTGTGACACCAAAAACACGTGCTGGTTCTGGTGTTTGAAACTGTGTAGCTGACAGTAACGTTGTATCAAACTGGTTGTCACTGAACAGAGCCGTAGAATTGTTCTTGTGAATTCCCGAAAAGAGAGATGGACTAGATGTCGGTGTCAAACTGGGACTCGGATCAACTGCTGGTGTTACTGGCAAGATGGCTGAATCCAATTGCGATTGATTTTCTGGGGAGCAAAGTGATGACTTTATAACCCACATGTCAGCTAAGTTTTCGCAAGCCTGATAAGCCCCTAGCTGGTTTTCAAACAGAGGCACACAGTCGCAAGCGTAACGAAACAAAATTCGTTTAACGTCGTCAGGTAATGACTCCATGCCAAGATGTTGAAATGTTGGCAAAGTTTTTGGAGGTAAATGTCCTCCTGATGTAATAAGACTGCAATCTGCTGGTTCTGTCTTCTCTGGTAAAGAAGCAATTGCGTTAATGAAAAGCTTGGGTATCAAGCAGTGCTGGTAAGTTTGCCAAACATCGCCTTGTCTCTTCTGTTGAATAAGCACAACAAAGTTTCCGAACACTGTCTGATAAACCAATGTTCGCTCCAAGGAGATTACAGATTCAGCAAGTATTTGAACGGACATAATTTTTGTACAAATTTTGAGAAAGAAATTAAAACCAAATTGATAGAAGACTGTTGGTAGGTGTTTGTCTGGTAACGAACTGTTGAAGGAAAGCAAAATGCACTGAACGCAAGGTTTAAAGAAAATGAATAACTATTTATAAAGTAATATTGCACAACGTTTAATTCAACAAATTATATCTGGGGTCAAATATGGTTTTAATTTTGGTAGTGTATGTGCTCTGATATATGCTCTAAATTTTGTTATTATACATGGGTCGATACACTTTATAGTGTGTACTAACTCAGTTCTTATCCACAGCGTATTTTATTATTAGCATTTCATTGTACGCTGTTGCATGTTTATTCTTATCAGAATTTCCTTACTGCTGTAGGTTCACTTGTGCTTCTAATTATATCACACACCCAGGGTCACATCTGTTCCAAGTTATAAACATATGGTCCGCATATAATTCCAATAAACAGTGTACACTGCACTGCTGGTCCAAATACACCTAGGGTCACATCTGTTTTCTCTATAGAACCAAAACATGTGGTCCGCATATAATATCAATAAACAGTGTACACTGCACTGCTTGTTCAAATACCCACCCAGGGTGGGTCACATTTGTGTTCTCAAAACATATGGTACGCATATAATTCCAATAAAAGTGTACAGTGCACTGCTGGTCCAAGTACACACCTAGGTTCACATATGTTTTTTGTCTTATCTAAGGTCACAGCTGAAATTAATTATGCAATATGTGAACAACAGACAGACTCAAGTACGCCATAGGCGTACTTGAGCCTGTATTCACAAATCATTTGGATTTAATTAGGCAGTTTGAAGACACTTGTTTAAACCCAACTTGCCGCCTCATTGAGTTGGAGTTTTACACATTATAACACTTGAAAGTAATATAACAAGTTGCACACTATGCCTTTCACGTCCACTAAAGACACAGAGTTTGGAGATTGTTATTTCGATATTTCCAAAACTGATAAACGCTTAATCAGAGCAACGCTGAAAACCTATGAAAGGACAGGGACATATGTATTTCTGAAATTATTCAAAAAAGCAACAGACGATTACGAGTTTGAACAGAGAATTTCTCTAACTCTTGGAGAGTTTGAAAATTTGGTCAGCTCAGCTAGCAAAATACAGAACTCAGTGACTGACCAGCTGTCAACAACAAAACCACCACTAGCGAAGAAACCAAAAATTCAAAAAGAAGTTGCCAACAACGATGGTTGAGGCGATGTTTGAGCGTTCTCCAAATTACTTTAAACAATTTCAGAAACAGTTCAAATTTCTCATTCTTGAAGAAAAACCTAGCTTTTCTATTGGAAATTTTTTTGCAGTGTGCGCACATTTTGATTCCGAATTTTGCAATTTAGTAAACAGTCATTATCACGTTCTGATTGATACAACTACTTTTGAAAACGAAACAGTGAAACGATATCAGAGCTTTCCTGTGCCTTGTGTTTATACAGCTTTCAAATTCTTGTTTTGGACTGCACCAAACTTGGAGACTAATGGAGAGGTTTTTACAAAACTCAAATTGGCAATCGAATTCAACGGTTCGGGAGAAAAAACCGATTCACAGTCAGTGCGCAAACGACTGCCAGCTTTTGCTAACCACAACAATTTATCGAAAAGCAGCTCTGCAAAACAAACAAATGTCAATCTCAAACCGAGCGTCAAGATGCCATTAGTTGCTCAAAAAACTATCTACAATGCCCGGCCTCCATCGAAACAAGTTCAAACTTATTTTTTAATAGTGAAACTTTACGAAGAGTTGAAACAATTTTTTTATGGTCCTCATTCTGGCGCTTTTTGTCAAATTATGTATATTTTTATGAGTGGATATGGAAAATTGAATATTGATTCTGATTTATTGAGTGTTCGCTTTGTGTATGAAGAAAAAGTAAAGTTTTGAAAAAAAAATAAATTTCTCAAGTTAGTAAGGTTAGAACATCATATGAAAAGCGAAACGAATCAATTCATTATCGCTAATATTTACAAGTGTTTGAGCATTGAAAACAAAATGAGCTATATAAATACAAAAAGTCCACAAAGTTTAGAGTTTGCCCTTTGAATTGGTTGATTCTCCAAGAGTTGATAGATGTTGTGATTGCTGCCAACGAAAACGATTCTTTGATATAGGTGTTTGTACGATGAAATGGGCTGACCAAGGGGATCGGCAAACAAAAGTTGATTGTTTTTTCTGCATAATAGTAACCAGTGGCTGCCAATATTTTCAGCAGTTGCTGCATTAACAATAAGGAAGCTGTTTCTGTTCATTTTTTTCCGGAAAGTTGTTGGCCGCAAACACACTATGGAATTTATATTTAAGAGTTTTGCAACCTTGGACTAAACCATTAATATCATCTTCATATCATCTTTGATACTCTTCTTGCACTATCAACAAATATTGTGCTAGCTTTTTCGCCAATAATGAATATTTCTATATTGTTCGGTAAGGCCGCAGAAAATTTCAACTCTATAGAAATTGACGAATTTGTAAGCTCAGGATGAAAAAAATCGTGGGATGCTTGTTGGGTGCTGGTCAAATCAAAAACCATTATGAAATGGTTTGGGTAATCTGTCAAACTTATTCCATGACCATTGTCGATGTAAGCTAAACCGGATATTGTGTTAAAGTAAAGACGTTTGTCATCACTTGTTGATATCGGACTGTCTGCTACAGGTAAACCGTTTCGATAAATATAAATCTGCTCAAGGTCGAATTTGCGGAAATTAAATGGATTTTGTCTGTTGTTACCAAGAAACGCTTCGTTAGTGTTCAGACAAATTGCTAGTCTACGAATCGGTTCTCTGGCAAAAATATCTTCTTGTTTCCAACTGTGGAGACCTGTTGACGCCAGAAACGTTTTTGTTAGAGTCTCCAGGTAGGGATACGAAGCTGGACTTGTTAATAAAGTTTTTTCAATAGCCCATACAACATCATCGTTCAATGTCATCTTGCGCACATACAAATTAGCTTCGACAATTTTTACTTTGTAGTGCTTGGCAGCATCGTCAGACATTATAACAAAATCATCTATTGACCGTCTAAATGCAATGCGAAGTGTCACACCACTTAGCAAATGTCTGTCACAGGTGAAAAAGTCGACTGCAACTTTACCGTAGAATGTGCACTCAGCTGATCGCCTCACTAAGGCTTTCCTTCTGTTCACTTCCGCAGTTGACAGCGCTCCTGGATTTTCTTCGTAGGAGTAACCCTGACATGCCAACCAGGTGTTTTTTGCATCTTTGTTATGTGAAAATTCTGTTTCAATAAAACTTTTATGAGCATAGTTTCCGTTAGCGTTTGAAATTTTTAGTCCATTAGCAGACACTGTACAGTCAGAGAAGAGTGAATGTAACACATTATTGCAAAAATAGGGAGCATCTATTCTTCGTAACATCTGTTGCTGCTCCTGCGTCATATCTCAAATCAGCTTCTGATGACTGGACAATTTTACATTTTACTTCCAAGAAAATTTTCTGTAAGTCAATAAATTTTTTTCGGTCACCGGCGACTTCAAATTCTAACATGGGTCCATTTGGACTGTAGACTGGGCCCAACTTTTGACAAAAACTACCATCGAAAGTTACTAGAAGAGAAGGTTTTTCGAATAAATCCAAAGAACTGTGAGTTGCTTCTGATAGTAACAAATTAGCGATCATCGTTCACTCTGGCAAAAAAATCTGACCGACTTCTTTTCGGAGCTCTGTGCGTTGAAATGGTTTTTTTGCGTTTGTTGATCGCTTTCTGTGGCTTGACTCGACTTGACTTCCTCCGACGTGAAGTGTTTCGTCGAGATCCCCCAGTTTTTTAACAGTTTTTGCGATTGTATTTTTAAACGCCTGTTTAGGAGATTTTTTGCTTCCGACTACATCCAAAATCTCTGGAACACTTTGTTTCAAAAGCTCTTTCCCGATACGCTTCGCTGTAGGCAAAATAAAACGACGTGCTAAAGGCAGCGCAACACGTCCAATGCCAGCAGCTAGGGCTCCAAAACCACTTCCTCTTTGACGATAATGTCCAGAGAAATGAGGCAAAGACGTTGCTTGATTCGCATAATAAGAATCCATTTTAGGAGGAAAATTTTTTGAATTGTAGTGTTAGAATAACTTTTCCAGTTCCCGAAAAGGGAACTAATTGTCCTGTTTCCGTTCTCAGTTCAATTGAAATCGATTGAATTGTGTTGGTTAGGAGCTTCTTGTAAAAACTAAAAACTAAATTTGTAAAAACTATCCGATGAGTTGGCTCAAGCTCACAAACACTACCGTTTTTCAGACGTTGTTTTGAATCAATGACTCGCAAAAGAGGAGCCTTAGTGTCACCAACGTATTGATATTCAATTATGTTAGTGTAGATGAAAATTAGATGCTTTCCAGCACAAAGATCAGCTGGGAACTCCCCATATTAAGCTTTCGTATCATCACTTTTCATAAACCTGTTCGCATTGGGAATCATTTTGTACCCAATATGTATTCCATTACCGTCAGGAATACCCTTAAATCCAATAATGCTCGGAATTTCCTCGCCGGGAAATGTAATTCCCTCATACTTGCCAAATAAAATTTCATATTTTCCAGAGCTCTTCAACTCTCTGAAAGAAAAATTGGGCAGTCCAATTGTTCGCTTAATTGTAGCAAGAAGTTGTGCCACTGTATCAAAGGTGCCTGGCATAAAACTAAATTGTTGTCCACTATAAGGTCTAGAAATAACATTAGCTCCTGAAGAAATCTTTTGGGAATCTTCATAGTCTTTTAAGTTGTACACAATTAGATTTCCGTTTACTATGTTTTCTATTTTTGTTGGGAATATGATTTCACTTAACGCCACTCTCCAATCACCTGCAAGCTGGATTTCGTCATTAAAAAAATTTCGAAATGATGCAAGTGTGTTTGAATCAAATATTTCCATTGAAGCGGATGAAACAAAGTGAACTGTAAACTCGTCTTCAAACCGGTTGTTAGACATTTTCAACGAGAGGAAGCCTGACAAGTTGTAATTCTGGTTGATAAAATTTTCCTTGAATTGGTTCTTTGTCTGTGTCGACTAAGGAGTATGTTGGTGGGCTTAATGTCGGTATTCCCGTTATTGCAAAGACTTCGTCTGTGAACGATTGCTTGTAACTTTTCCTGAATGCTTTATCTTTTTTAACTATTCTCACGAAGTCTCCAATGTAAAACTTGGGCTTCTGATTTGAGCTTGTTTGGGCTGTCAATGAAACTAGTCGTGGCACATCCTTTTTTGTAACTTTGTTGGGATCAATTTTAGTTACTCGATTGACTCTTGAATTGATTGTTTTAACAAATTGGTCTAATTGGTCAATGTAGCTATAGGTCCACTTTTCTTCGAGATACCGATGAATTATCTTTTTGAGATCTAATGTTCCTCTCTGCAAAAGCTGACTTTTTTCACTGAAAGTACTATATAACTGAATTCCGCGTTTGTTGCACAATTGTTTGAATTCTCCCAGAAATTCTGTGCCATCGTCAACCTATACTTTTTCGGGCTGTTTGTTTTTGATCATCTTTTTGAATGCTTCAGCTGCTTCTGTTGCGTACTTTGTTTTTATTGGTTCCACTCGTAAATATCTTGACAAACAATCAACCGCTACTAGGAGATACTTGATGTTGCGGTTATACTTTGCTAATTTATCAACGTGTGCCAAATCTAGAGACCAAATTTCGTTAAGGTCTTTTACAAAAACTTTAAGCCTAGGAAATTTTAATCGAATTGAACGGTACTTTGTGAAAGACGGCTTTGTCTCCAAATAGGACAGGACTTTTCCCATAGGGAGCTTGCTTTGAGTCTGTAGTCATTTTATGCTTCCATACGAAGCTGGTCCTTTTAAATACAATTGATCCAATTTTTTTACTTCAGGAAAAGAAAGACCACATCTTCTGACTGGTCTCTTCTTTGTCTGGCGTTTGGTCCTTTTCTTCTTTATATTTTTTTCGGGTTGGTTTTGAGCCATTGAGTCGTTCTCCAGTAGAGGAGAACTCTTGTTGACTGGGTTGTTCTCTACTTGGGAAAAATTCTTGTTCACTTTCAGACGAGGCTTCCAAGATTTGCTTGGCATGTGTATTTGCAACAAGATGAGGTGAGATATTAAGAGCAAATAAAATTTTTGAGTATTTTTCAATGTCAATTGTTATAGTTGGTTGCTGTAGATTGTACAGAAATGTTGAAGCTTTGATGCCCAGTGTTTCTTTTTTGTGAAGAACGTCGTTCGACTCTATGGTGACTGTTTCAGACTGTTTCAGAATCAAGTCAAGTATGATCTTTGATCTTTTGATTTGGTTTTTATTCATAACTTCTAGCTCTATCATTATAGAGGTGAAATCGTCGCTTTTTCTTTGTTTTTTCACTACCGGTTCAATCTCGCTGTCTTCGCTCATGGGTTCTGTTTTCTCCTCTTCTGCTGTTTCAATCATCAGTTTGTTTGCAGTCTCAACTGGTTCAACTGCTTTCTCTGGTTTTTCCATTGAGTTGGACTGGTGTCTTTGCAAAAGAGACAGCTGTGTAGCTTTCTGTTTATAAAGGGGATTGTCCAAAACTTCTTTTTTTACCGGTTGATGTGAAGCAAACATTCGTTTTGGAATTAAAATGAATTCTTCGGTGCGTATTATGATTTTGTCAAATATCGACAACAAGCGAAACCAACAATTTTGACCAAATCTGTTTCTCTAGCAAAAAGTTGCCTCTTTTCTTTCAAACTTGTTTGTCTAGACAATAGCTTTTTGAATGATTTTTCATAACCTTCTACAACACTTTTTCTTTTTGGAACATTACCATTGACAATGTTGAGCAAACATTCGCAAAGGAATTTAATGAATTTATTTGTAGCTCTCTCTTAGTTTTGTATCCGATATGTCTAGCAGCCGCCCCAGCATACAAACTTCTTTCTCTCTCATCGCTCAAATTTGTGATAACGGCTTTAGCTGATGGCAGATAAAAAATTGATGGTCCTGGAGGAACAATATTTGAACAGTAGCGCAAGACGTCTGATGGTTTTGGATCCAAGTCAATTAATAAATCACCAAACGGTTCTTTGGTTGCGAGCTCATAGCTTTCTTTTAAAAATTGTGCATTATTCAACTGTCGACCAATAAAACTAATCTGTTGTGTGTCACGGGGTGATTTGAACAATATGATATATGTTGTGTTTAGATCAATTGTTCTGGACCATCTGCTTTGCTGGAACAAATTGTGTTTAACATAAATTACACTGATGTTTCTATGTCGCCCTGCGGTTGCTAATTTGGAAAATTCGTTGTCATTAAAAATTTCTTCACATGAATCATCGAACACAAGAAGGCAGTTCTCTAACTCTGAAATGAGCTCAAAATTGGAGAATTTTTTAAAATGTATGTTCAGTTTCTTCTCTAACGATTGGAATTTTGACTGATCATGCTGATAAAAATAATAAACTGTTTGAAACTCTGGGAAAAATGTGCCAACTAATAACATTTTGAAAATGAACTCAGTTTTCCCCCAGCAAGGCGGCCCGCAAACAGCCATGAACAACAGGTCATTGGTAGAAATAACTTTATTCATAACTTTGGATTTAAAAGAGCTTATCCAACTGTACAAGAAAGAAGTGAAAACCAAAATTTGGATTCTTCACAGTCAAGACTGAAAAAAACCAACTTGGTGAGAGATACAGTTATAAGAAAAATTATTATAATGATTTGTGTAAAGTATACAACCTCTGATCGAGGCAATCTCGAATTGCAAAACCTCCAAGATTGTCTTTCTTGGTGCTCGGCGTCAAAAACCAAGTCAGTTATGCCTCCACCCGAATCTAATTGATCTTCGGTTTGACTCATTGTGAAATAAAATTGTTCAAAAAAATGAATTGCTTTCCAGGAATTTTTACATAATTATTTAGCTATAAAAAATTCATAAGAAACATATCCAGAGTCTTCGTCTCCTTGTTTGTAAGTGATTGTATAGTTTGCATTCATCGAATCTTGTTTATCTCTATAAACAATTGACTCTACATTGTTCTCTTTAATCAGCTGCGTGATGTCATCGGGAAGAGTCTCATCGTCCAGAGACATCAGAACTGGTACTGCACGCTTGGGCGTAGTTAAAGGGGTTAGTTTCAACCTTTTCATTTTCTCTTGTAAAGACATGGTACAATTGAAAGTACTCCAGTAGAGAAAGATACTTCTTGAAAGCTTCTATTTCAGCACCAGCACACACAATCTGCTGTTTTCTCAAAACTGTTTGGCCTCTTGTGTCAATTTTTTCTTCCTTGATTAGAGTAATCGTTAACTGATTTTCAGGCGTTATGCAACTGTAAACTGTCAAATTTGGAGACAAATTCACTTGTAGTAGAGACGGAGCTGGTTTCTCTAACCGACGATTCATTCGTCATCCACTGGTAAAAGAGTTTTGCCTTCTTATTGGCACAATGCTTGGTTCTCTGTCGTTTTGGGCAACTCAATGCATGTAATTTACCAACCGGTGTCTCCCGATACAACTTCAAGTGTTCAATTTTTGGGCAGAACAAAGTTTCCAAGTTGATAACGTTCCTCTGTAACAGCTGTCGTAAAGTTTCCGTTTTTTCTATTCCTTTTGCGTAAAAATCAGAAAAGGGAAATCGATGAACTATACTTTGAAAAATCTGTTGCAAATAATAATAAGGGTACTCTCCTGTCACCCACGAGAGACCATGAAGGAATTTAGATACCCACAGGAAAGATCTTTGCTCACTCGAACAAAGTATGTTAAATGATTTTGGAGGTAAAAACGAAATTATATCGTTGTAATTTTCGGTAGATACCGCAAGTTCTTTTATTATAAATCCAGATTTTTTACTTCGAAAGCCTTCAAAATCAAGAACAACCGCTCCGGTTTTCAACATTCCAGCAAATTGAATAAACTATTTTTGAAAGATTTTACGTATAAACAAAAAGCAATTCCAGTCACATGACCAAGGTACTCATTTGTCACTGAACAAGGTAATACGTAAGAATAGCCTGGACCCTTTTCACTATATTCATAAACAAAACCGGAAGCGTCGTGGAGTATGGCATGTAACCTCAAAATTTTTAAATTTTTGAAATATTTGTCTAACGAAGAATTATCAATACCAATCGAACCTCTGTACGGCCGCAATTTCAACGCAATATCCAAATCAAGATCCGGATCCAAATGCAAACAAGTGGCTAAAAAGTATAAAAATCGTTTACCGTATTGTGAATATTCTTTTTCGATTTCCTTGTAAGTTTCGTGAATACTTTTCAAATCAAGCGTTGCTATAGTTGTCATTTGATCTATGCACACATTCTCCCATTAATGATCAATTTTTGCTAACAACTGACCAAAACCACTTAATCACACGTCTAAATATCACATAATAAGCCCCTCCCCTCTATTAGGGTAATGAGACTACTTTTTACATGTAGCGTTAAATTCAAACGACCAGAAAGAACTAGCAAGAACGGCGGAATAGAACAATCCAAACGGCAATAAACAGCAGGCGGAAAGATTTTATCCCGCCTAGCCTATTCCCACTTAACCGCCACTACCTATTATCCTATGGTTAAGAGTCGAATGATAACCCCCCTTTCTTTACGTAGGTATTATATACTACTTACATAGGAGTCCTGTTGCATCTTTGCATACAATTTAACAGGACAGGATCACAAGCTGCTCAATTCGAAATATACCATCCCGTTTTTCTTGTTCCGTAAAATTTGAAACAGGTTAATTCTGGCACAATTCGGGCGTAAAAACACAATCACCTCTTCTTCGCTTTTACTCACTACAGTCTGGTTATCAGTCGTAGCTTAGGCCAGTAACACTTCTCTAAGCCAGTAGCAAGAGCCAGTAACATATTTAAGCCATAACATACATAAGCCAGTAACATAAGTCAGTAGCACACGGAGTAACATACATTAGTAACAACATCAGTCACAATAAACAAAACACTAACACAAAAAAATACAACAAGGTAACATTTACACTATAAACAATGAAGACAGACGACTACTGATTGAAAATTGACTACAAACTGGACGAATCCAACTTTAGAGTTACTTTGTTGTTGTTGTTGTGAGATCTCTTGATAATGGCGCTTTAAATTTGATAAATAAATTGTTCTGAACTCGCAGAGCTCGCAATTCTGTGGCTCAATAATGTTTTCGTGAACTCATGAAACGTGGCGAGCAGTGAGATGTTCTGCACGTGACTCATAGCTACAACACGAGCACCTAAAATTCCTCACCTGCCGCTTATTCACAACCACTGAACGAGCACAATTGATTTTCTCATTTGGCGCCTCTCTTTTCCTATTCAACTTCAGCAACTTCTCTTCACTTTCAAGCTCTAATGGAATAGATGACTTATATGAAACAATACTATGGCGTAGATTAGTGTCTGGATGGGTTATAGCAAGAAGCAGCGATGACTCGCAATTAATAACTGATTTCTCAATACAAAATTTCATACGGATTCCTGCCATTTCAAAAAACAAATATTTTCGCAACAACAATCAGACAACGTAATCAATCAGCAACAAAGGGACAAAACAACTTTCAATCAAATCTGAAATACACAACATTTGAAGAACATTGAGTCTACTATTCACATTGGAAAAAGATAAACTGAAATAGACTGATAAACACTGGGATTGACCCTCCCATTTGCAAAATCCCGAAGCTTGAACTACAAGCAAGTACTTTTTCTACACATCTAATTTTGACTCGCTCATCAACCTCCACCAAACTCCACCGACCTCCACTCCCTTCTACCTCCACTGACCTCCGCCACAGACTTCCAACGATCTCCACCGACCTCCTGCAACCTCCACTGACCTCCACCACCAACCTCCACCGACCTCCGCCACCGGCCTCGGCCACAAACCTCCACCGACGTCCGCTACCAACCTCCACCGATCTCTGCTATCGACCCCCACCGACCTCAGCTACCAACATCCGCTACCAACCTCCACAGGTATCAACCGACCTCCGCCGACATCCTACGCCTCTACCCCCAAGGAATTGATTGTACCAATGTACGGTATAGTTGGAGCTAGAATATCTTTTGAGCGTATCGCCAATTTAAGAAAATCTTGCATATGATCGAGTTAATCAAATTTTTTTAAAAACTTGCTGTTTTCTTTGTACGTACAGTCTGATGATGAAAGAAATGTGATATATTCTGTGCAGTGTGGGCCATTTATTTAAATGAGGCTGCGAAGAAGAAGGACATACTAGGATTTCTCCTAATAGAGTCTGGGCAGACTGGAAAAAGTATTTATACCGCTATTTGTCTGGTACAGTATAGGTTACAATTGAAGGTCAGTGGTACAGCGCTGAAAATTAATGCAACCAAGGTCCAGGGAGTTTATTGGTCAGTAGGAATCGAAGTAATGAACCGGCTTGACCAAACTCAGAATCAGTGTGTGTGTAGATTGGATTCGACTGAGATTCCAGAGCAGCAGCAACACAGTTTATTGTTGTCGAACGATGCTTTTTGGTGAATAATTTGGCCCTTTGGTCTCACTTGAAGCTTTATACCTGCCCATTTTATCATTGTAGCATTTAATTGCAATTAGCCATACACCATCACCACAGTTATCAAAAATTTGATCCGTTAAATATGAGTTTGCGTTAAATATGAGTTTTCTAGAGGAAACTCGATTCTGAAAGTTCTTGCATAGAGTAATGCAGCAGTCAATTTCTTTTTGAAACAACAACCTTGATTTAATCTTTTCGTCAACTGATTTAATGTAGAATGTTCGGGCTATATAATCAGCGGTTTAATCGAATTTTTCAAAATATTATTGATTCTTGGTTTTGCGGTTCTGAAAGGCTGCAGTCTAATATCTAGGTTGTTTGTTGTTGGTGGACTGACATCAAACCTCCTAAATAGAGCTCAGAACTTATTTATCAGGTTTGAACATATGTATTTTACAAAGAAAAAGAAGACGCTTCTCCTGCAAGCGTTTTGTAGGATGTTTGCATTAAAAGTCTATTATAATTCCAGATACTTATAAGAAAAAACATTGTCTTTTGAAATTCCTTCAGGTCAAAACACTTTTACAGAAGTCTCGCAAAACTCTAATGTGATTTTTTTAACTTTGTAAGAGTCTTGCAGCAATTTGCAAATGAACCGTCGATTTGGTGCTATGATTGTTTGCAATACTTAAATGGAAAACATTAACTGTTAGTTTGTGCTGAATTTCATATTGGCATCATTACTATAAGTGTATAATAAAACCATAAAAGATCAGCCTCCGTAAAATCGCATAAAAATAAGTTGTAGCTCTTTCTTTGTTTGCATGTATGATCAGTAAATGTTATGCTTCGCTTTCGTAAATAAATTCCACTCGAATTATTAACATTATAGCCAAAACTTTGTTTATTTTTTGTTGTTCTGTTTTGTAGTTAGCTTGGACTGCTCGATAAAGTTATTCTGCGCTTTAGTTGTGCATTCAAGCAGTTTCTTCTCTCTCGTTCATTTTTTACTTGTGCGTTGCAGGAGGCTGTTGATATTAAATATTTTGGACAAAAATTGTCGCGTGCAAAAAATTATATTGGTGGCGGTGGTTTTCGGTATTTTTGTAGTTGGTTATAGATAGGTGTGTACGCTTTGTAATAAACTCAAAGTATGCTGACTTTAATCATATTGATTTTCATCAGAAGTTTGGTACTGTTTCAATCTTCATTCGAAGTTGTATAAGACAATAAAACTTGCGTAGCTCATAACATATGGATTGCTCATTACATTTCGAATTTCTGCGTTTTCCTGATTAAAGCACAAATTGAGACACCTAATTGTTCAACTATTTGTTTATCCAGCCAGCAGAATAACAAATGTGGTTGGGGTGTTAACTTGAATTTGGTCAAAAATTCCGCTGTTTGAGATTGACTATTACACTATTAATACTTTGTGGCCACATTGAAGAGACGGAATCAAGTTGTTAAATTATTTTAGGACGGTGAGAAAAGGAAGCGCTGCAAAGTTTCAGATTACCTCTTGATGCAATCACAACAATTAACTAATTTCTCCTCCACTCTAATCCCTGTATTTTGCTGTATTTAAACAAAATCTTGAATTCGTTCACATTTTTGATGAAAATGAAAACCCCCTTTGAAAATTTTTAACCGATCCATCTCATGGGTTGAAGAGATGAAAATAACACGAGAATTATCAAAGAATCTAGTTTATTTTATTTTTCTGGGCTCTAGTCTCTCAAAACAAAAAAAAATCGGCATTTTCTAGGCTCACCCTGCTATTTTTCCCTGCTGCTTTCGAACGTCTAAGAGTTTTCACAAATCTAAGAGTGAAACTCTAAAAGTTTTCACAAGCCACAAAAGAACTGAACGGGACTAACAGTGCTAGCAGTGTTATAGTCATTTTCTTGTCATTTACTAATGTCATCTACCTTCACTAGACTTCACGGGTTTGATCGTACAAAAAGCTCTGTTTCCACATTTCAGTAGTAATCTAAATAATTTGATTTGTTGACCTTGGCTCGTTCTGTTTGATATTCAGTTTTGAAATTAAACATCTTTAAATTTAATTTTCTGCAAACTCTTGAGTTTGTAATTAAACACTCCGGTTTGCATTTCCCCAGTCAACAACGAATGGTTATCTTGCAAGATCTTGCAAGATTCTGTCAAAATCATGCAAGACGATACATCGTCTTGCAAGATTTTCTTCCAAAATCTTGCAAGATCTTGCAAGATAACCCTCTGTCTTGCACGAATCTTGCAAGATAACCATTCGTTTTACAAATATGCAAATAAATGGAACATGATCGAACAAGATCAAAACGAGACGTGAAAATTGCTTCCTATCAATTTTTTTTACATTGTGATACATAATTACAACCAAAATAGCATCAACTTTGTTTTCATCCGCTCAAACTTAAAATTGAATCAATTTAGAAAAAGAAAGTAAATTGTTTTCCATAGTAGCAAAACAAGAAATTTGAAGAACGAATTAATGTAAATAAATGAGAGTAACCAGTATTAATACCAACGGCTGCAATAAAATACAGATATCTGGTATAAATTTTGTTTCAAATGATCTCTGAAAACTCATTCCACTATAGTTTGCGCTAAATGAAAGACAATGCGTCTAAAACAGCCAATGCTAGCAGAGCTCGACCGGAACGAACTTGCAAGAATCTTTCAAGATAACCATTATTCTTGCAAGATCTTGCAAGATAGCCATCGTCTTGCAAGATCTTGCAAGATAACCATTTTCTTGCAAGATCGTGCAAGATAACCATTTTTTTGCAAGAATCTTGGAAGATCTTGCAAGATAACCATCTGGTCTTGACTAGGGTTCACATATCGCATTTGAGTTAGCATTTCTGCTAATCAAATTAAGTATTGTATTCACACCGCCAGTTTAAATATTAAATCAAGAATGACCACAATTTACCCGCGCCCAGATTCACTGCCAAACAATGCCATTCTAAACTTATAGGACATTGCGCAGTCATAACACAACGAGCCAGACTACATTAATAGTTGAACAATATTTGGTAAAGTTTCCCGGGCAAAGCAACCTCCTCGAGGATTTGATAAAAGGTAATTGCATATTTTCTAGTTGTAAGAAAATGATTTTCAACGTTTTAATATCACGAGTTTTAGCAATTTTTTAATCAAACTTGCAATTTTCATCAAGCTTACATAATAAAAGTTTGCCATTTTTGAGTTACTCACGTTCTAGAGGCCACGGAACCTCCTCAATAAAATAATGAAATTTTTGTCATTTTCAAAGTTTACTGTTTTCAAAGGGCATATTTAACTTAAAGTCTTGCAGATGGGTTACTGGAAAGATTTGAGAGGCAGAAAAAAGGTTTTGAAAACATTAATTCTGCTAATTTTAGACACTTTGTAAATTTTGCCAATTTCTTTTTCTTTTTAGGGTATTTGACATAATTCTCGATCTTGTCTATCTTTAGTGGCCGATTAACTTCTTTCGAGGCTTATTTGTGGGCGAAAAGTTATTTTCATGAAACTTGACCCTCCGGGTAGGAGCAAGGATAGTTATTTTTTGTTTAGTTTCTCAATTGTTTTAGTTTCTCCTTTTTATAACTCTTGCTATTTTTGTTCAAGTTTTTTGAAATTTTTTGTCATTTGTCGAGCTATTTTTGTTCAAGTTTTTTGAATTTTTTTTGTCTTTTGTTCAGCCTCAGGGCCAGATACCCTCCTTGAAAGTTTAAGAATATTTTCGCTTTTTAATTTTCAGTGGCAATGGATTTGTTTTCAACACTAACTCTAGCATGTTTTTTGATAAAACTTGCAAAGTTTTCAAACTTTTTTGAAAATATTTTTGTTTTCTTCAATTTTCTTTGCCTCAGCGGTCAGGTAAACTCCCTTAGGGTTTTATAATATGCTATTGAAAGCAGCTAGGGGCAATGAAATGTTTTTCACCTTTTCATATCCTTAACTTCTGTAATTTTTCGATGAAAAATGATTTTTTGAAAAATTTTTAACAGGTCCTAGTTAACCAATCATTGAGCCAAAAAAACTAAGTAGGACGTGAAGTTGGTTTACTATATAGCCTCCGGAGAAGACAAAAAGTGCCTGGAGATGTTAGTATCCCAAATGTTAAAAAAATTTCCTTAAAATTCGCACCTGATTTCAATATATTTTTAAATTTTTCTGAATTTTTTCAGATTATCGACCTTTACGGGATAATGAAATTTTTTCAGGTATTGCAGATATGTTATTGGAGAGGTTCCAGAAGCAAAAAAGTTGCAAAATATTGTTAATTTTTTCTTTGCTCATTTTTATGTCTGTTTTTCTTGAGTTTTTCGTTTTTACTGGCCAATAGGCCCCCTTCATGGCTTTTGTGTGGGATAATGGGAATGCCTAATAATTTTTGGCCTGTAGGGTATAAACTTCAAGAGTTTCAGCAATGATTTTTTCTCTTCAGTTTGTTTGATTATTTTAGTTTCTCAACTTTTGAGCTTGTTAATTTTTTCTACCTGGCTTTGTCCCATTGATCTGCTGGTCAAGTAGAGTAATTCTATGTCTCCAACTTACATCCTTGGACTTTCGTTCAAGCTTGTGCTGCTATTTTTTTTGTAGAAAAAGGGATAAACGGGTAGGCTCAGTGGCAATTAAGTTCCATTAGAAGGGCTGGGTTAGGTTTAGTACACTTTTAAATGTGGTGCTTTTAAGGGGTTTAAGTGCTTTTTTAGGTTTAAGTGCTTTTAAATTCCGAAGCTGCTAAGAAGGATTAACGTCGAGCTAAAAAGGTTGTTTTTGAGTGTTTTCGTGCTCAAAACGTTGCAATTTTTCATTTTTGTTGTCATTTTATAAGTTTTTGTTTGTTCGACCCTGAATTGACGTTTGTTGAAATTGATAAAATTTTTCGCAACCATTCTATGAAATATATATTTCGCTGCTGCAAACCTAAACACAATAACTGATAGTGTTTTTTGCAATTTTTCCAATTTTTGGAAAAGCTCATGTTGTTTTTCTAGTTTGTTCGTAGTCAAGGGCCAGTGAAATTCGTCTAGGGTTTGATAACAGCTAAATAATTAGTTTCTAGTGCTAATGAAATATTTTTTGACATCGATATTATAAATTTAATCACTTTTAAAAAATGAATTTTTTAAAAAGTTTCTGAAAATTTTGTACTTTTCCCTTGTAGCTGTGAATCCTCCTATTTGGTTTGCTAGTATGTTACTGCTTAGTTTTTATTGGCGTTAAAATAATTCTTAATTTTTGAGTATCACAATTTTTAGCAGTGTTCTCAGAAACAAGTTTTAATAATTATTTATATGTCAGGAGATGCAATTTTTAATTTGATTTTGAAATTTGGCGATCTTAACGAGCCTGTGAATTTTTTATGACTTGAAATAGGAGTACTGGATAGTCTCTGGAAACGAGACAGTGGAGTGGTTCTGAAGATGTTCATATTACAAATTTTAGCAAGATTTTGATAAAATTTTCAAATAATTTTTAAAAATTTTTTTTTTCTCGAATTTTGAACTCATTTTCTGGTTTTAACCATCTTTAGTGACCAACGAAGTTCTTCTTAGCCTTGCGGATGGGTTACACATCAAATCTCGAGAGAGAAAAAAAGGTTCTGATAATTTTTTCCGCACAAATTGAAGACTTTCTTTAGATTTAAAATTTTTCAATTTAATATGCTTTTGATAATTTTTCTAGTTTATCTACCTCTGGTGGCAAATAAATCACTTTCAAAGCTTGTGCGTGAATAAATGATTATATTCAATTTTATCATATTTGGCCTTCAGGGTAAAAGCTTCAAGAGTTGGTGGAATGATTTTTTTTTAATTGCTTTTTTATTGTTTTTGTTTCTCGAATTTTGATGTTTTGTATTTTTGATGGGATTCTTCAATTGATCTGTAAGATGTTCTCGCACATTTTTAAAGACTTTGATCTTTCAAAACGGGATGAACAGGTGCTAGTGCGCTTTAGGTTTCAATAAAAGCCCAAAAAAATTATTAGCAGTTCTTCAAGTGTTTAGAATGGTGCAGCTGCTTTTAAAGCCTGAACTTAATGTAAAAAGGTCGATTTAGGAATTCTTAGCCCAAATTGGTGCCATTTTTTTAAATCATTTTTGTCAGTTTTTGAGTTTTTTGTTTGACTAGTCTTGAATTGAGGTTTTTCAAAGTTCACAAAAACTTTAGCAGTATATAATTACTTGCTATGACCGTTTGTTGAGCTATTTTTTTTGGTTTTTTGGTAGTGCAAATACAATCACAAAAAGTTGCATTTTTTTCACTTGTTTTTGATTATTTTTTGTCAATTTTTTGAGGTTTTCAGCCTCACGGGCAAGAAAAACTGCGTTAGGGTCTGATAATAGGACAGGGGCAGGGAAACCGCTAGAGTTTGATGATAGACTACTGTCTAGTTACTATTGGCAAGGAGACCATTTTCAATATTTTAATGTCGACAATATTAACAAACGGGATGAACAGGTGCTAGTGCGCTTTAGGTTTCAATAAAAGCCCAAAAAAATTATAAGCAGTTCTTCAAGTGTTTAGAATGGTGCAGCTGCTTTTAAAGCCTGAACTTAATGTAAAAAGGTCGATTTAGGAATTCTTAGCCCAAATTGGTGCCATTTTTTTAAATCATTTTTGTCAGTTTTTGAGTTTTTTGTTTGACTAGTCTTGAATTGAGGTTTTTCAAAGTTCACAAAAACTTTTGCAGTATATAATAACTTGCTATGACCGTTTGTTGAGCTATTTTTTTGGTTTTTTGGTAGTGCAAATACAATCACAAAAAGTTGCATTTTTTTCACTTGTTTTTGATTATTTTTTGTCAATTTTTTGAGGTTTTCAGCCTCACGGGCATGAAAAACTGCGTTAGGGTCTGATAATAGGACAGGGGCAGGGAAACCGCTAGAGTTTGATGATAGACTACTGTCTAGTTACCATTGGCAAGGAGACCATTTTCAACATTTTAATGTCGACAATTTTAGCAATTTTCTGATGAAACTTGACTTTCTTTGTCTTTATTGGCAAATAAAATTCTTTCAAGGTTGATGCGTGGGTAAAGTAATTTAATAAAATTTGGCCTTCAAGGTGAAAGCTTCGAGATTATTAGGAAGGAAGATATTGTTGTTTAGTTTGTTTGATTATCCCCCATTCTCAATTTGTGAGGTTGCTTATGTTTTTGGCTGGCATTAATCAGTTCATCTGCTGGGCCTAGGTGAACTGGATCTAAATTTTTTCGTTCTAGAACGTTGACTTGTTTTTGAAAAATGAAATTTAGAAGAAGCTTAGTTTGCAATGTACAGCAATAAAGAATTGATGGTACAATTCAAGGTTAAAAAGTCATTTTAAGAGTTTTTGTAATCACATATGTCCCTCCAAACTATCAAATCTACCAACAACATCTTGCTCTCTCTCTCACACACACCTACCCCCTGCACCTACCTCACCACAAATACCCTCCCAACTACCATCTTACTACCCGACACCCCCAAAACCATCTCAACGACCGGGCAATGGCATGGCTATGGTTTCTACGGGCAATGGCATAGCTGTTAACTATTTATTAATACAAATTTTTGCAACCTTTTTGATCGATTTTGAAACTTTTTCAATGTTAGAACATACTAGTTCAAGGACATAGCGTCATTTTTGGGAGTTTTTTAGCCCAAAATTGCGAGATTCTTGTTTGATTAGTCTTAAACTGGCGTATTTCAAATTGGCGTCTTATTCAGGATAAAATTACTTTTTTAGCTAATTGTCAGAGATATAAAATTTGATACTGTAAAGAAAACACGAAAGAGAGTACAAAAATTAGTATTTTTTAAAACTTTTGAAAATTTGTATCATGTTTTATTAGGTTAATGCATAATAGGTTGATAATAGGTTACTGCATAATTTCTATGGGCATGTGACGGTTGTGAACTCTTTGTGGTCACGAATTCTAGCTTTTTTGTAGAAACTAATGCATGATTTAATTAGCTTTCAAGCCAATTTTCAGAGCTATAAGTATTGATACTGCAAAGAAAACACGAAAAAAGTATTGATTGTTACGATTTTTAATTTTTTTTGCAATTTTGGTCATTTTTTATTATAGAACTCAAGGGGCAGGGACACCGCTCTAGAGTTTGACGATAGGCTACTGCATATTTACAATTGGCAAGGAGATGGTTTTCAACATCTGAAGGTTAACATTTTAGCAATTTTTGATGAAATCTGAATTTCTCTGTCTTCTTTTGAAATTAAAACTCTTTCAATATTAATGCGTGGATTAAGGGATTTAATAAATTTAGCCTTCAAGGAAAAAGCTTCAGATTTTTTGTAAGGATTATATTGTTGTTTGGTTTGTTTGATTATCCCCCTTTCTCAATTGGTGAGGTTGTTTATGTATTTGGCTGGCATTAATCAGTTCATCTGCTGGTCAGGTGCAGTGGATCTAAGTTTTTCAGTTCTAGAACGCTGACTTGCGTTCGAACAATAAAATTTAGGAGAAGCTTAGTTTGCAATGTACAGAAATAAAGAATTGATGGTACAATTCAAGGTTAGAAAGTCATTTTGAGAGATTTTATAACCATATAAGTCCCTCCAAACTATCAAACCTAAACCCAACATCTTGCTCTCTCTCTCACATACAACTATCTCCAGCACCTACCTCCCCTCAACTACCCTCCCAAATACCCTCCTACTACCCGACATCCAAATAACCCCATAATTGTCGACACTAAAAATTGATTTTTTACACTGCATATTGATCTTTGGATTTTTTCCTTTCGTGCCCCAGCTAAATTGGTGCATTTTATTTGCATCTCTAAGACAGATGTAACAAATTTTTGGTTGATTATTTACAACCCCCCACTCCCCCCCACACAAGGATATGCCAACACACACGCACACACAGAAACCTGCCCCTCCACCTACCACCAATACCCTCCCAACGACCGGGCAATGGTATAGCTATGGTTTCTAGGGCAATGGCATAGCTGTCAACTATTTACTAATAAAAATTTTTGCTAACTTTTTGATCAATTTTGAAATTTTGTCAATGTTAAAACATACTAGTTCAAGGACATAGCGTCATTTTTAGGAGTTTTTTAGCCCAAAATTGCGAGTTTTTTGTTTGATTAGTCTTAAACTGGCGAGTTTCAATTTGGTAGAGGTCTTATTCAGGATAAAATTTTTTAAATTAATTGTCAGTGATATAAAATTTGATACTGTAAAGAAAACACGAAAAAGAGTACTGAAATTACTATTTTTTAGAACTTTTGAAAATTTTTTTATCACCTCTTATTAGATTACTGCATAATAGGTTGATAATAGGTTACTGCATAGTTTCTATTGGCAATGGGACGTTTGTGAATTCTTTGTTGTCAAGAGTTTTAGCGATTTTGTAGAAATTTATGCATGATTTAATTAATTTTCAAGCCAAATTTCAGAGCTATATGTTTTGATACTGCAAAGAAAACACGAAAAAAGTAATGATTGTTATGTTTTTTAAGTTTTTTTGCAGCTTTTGGTCATTTTTTAGTATAGAGCTCCAGGGGCAGGGACACCCCTTTAGAGTTTGACGACAGATTACTGCATATTTACTATTGGCAGGGAGACGGTTTTCAACATCTGATTAAACTCTTTCAATATTAATGCGTGGATTAAGGGATTTAATATATCTGGCCTTCAAGGTAAAAGCTTCAGATTTTTGATAAGGAATATATTTTTGTTTAGTTTGTTTGATTATCCCCTTTTCTCAATTTGTGAGTTTGTTTATGTATTTGGCTGGCATTAATCAGTTTATCTGCTGGTCAGGTGCAGTGGATCTAAATTTTTCAGTTCTAGAACGTGGACTTGCTTTCGAACAATGAAATTTAAGAGAAGCTTAGTTTGCAATGTACAGAAATAAAGAATTGATGGTACAATTCTAGGTTAAAAAGTCATTTTGAGAGTTTTTATAACCATATAAGTCCCTCCAAACTATCAAATCTAAACCCAACATCTTGCTCTCTCTCTCTCACATACAACTGCCCCCTGGACCTACTTCCCAACAACTACCCTCCCAACCACCCTCTTACTACCTGACACCCAAATAACCCCCATTATTGACACTAAAAATTGATTTTTTACACTGCATATTGATCTTTGAATTTTTTATTTTTTCCTTTTGTGCCCCAGCTAAGTGCGTGAATTTTATTTGCACCCCCAAGACAGACGTGGAAGTTTTCTACTTGATGATTTACAACATCCACCCCCCCACACGCTTTTGCCCACAAACACGCACACACAGAAACCTGCCCCTGCACCTACCTCCCAATACCCTCCCAACGATTGGGCAATGGTATAGCTATGGCTTCTACGGGCAATGGCATAGCTGTTAACTATTTATTAATACAAATTTTTGCAACCTTTTTGATCAATTTTGAAGCTTTTTCAATGTTAGAACATACTAGTTCAAGGACATAGCGTCATTTTTAGGAGTTTTTTAGCCCAAAATTGCGAGATTCTTGTTTGATTAGTCTTAAACTGGCGTATTTCAAATTGGCGTCTTATTCAGGATAAAATTACTTTTTTAGCTAATTGTCAGAGATATAAAATTTGATACTGTAAAGAAAACACGAAAGAGAGTACAAAAATTAGTATTTTTTAAAACTTTTGAAAATTTGTATCATGTTTTCTTAGGTTAATGCATAATAGGTTGATAATAGGTTACTGCATAATTTCTATGGGCATGTGACGGTTGTGAACTCTTTGTTGTCACGAATTCTAGCTTTTTTGTAGAAACTAATGCGCATGATTTAATTAGCTTTCAAGCCAATTTTCAGAGTTGTAAGTTTTGATACTGCAAAGAAAACACGAAAAAAGTATTGATTGTTACGATTTTTAATTTTTTTTGCAATTTTGGTCATTTTTTATTTTAGAACTCAAGGGGCAGGGACACCGCTCTAGAGTTTGACGATAGGCTACTGCATATTTAGAATTGGCAAGGAGACGGTTTTCAACATCTGAAGGTTAACATTTTAGCAATTTTTGATGAAATCTGAATTTCTTTGTCTTCTTTTGAAATATTAACCCCCCACTCCCCCCCCCACACAAGGATATGCCAACACACACGCACACACAGAAACCTGCCCCTGCACCTACCACCAATACCCTCCCAACGACCGGGCAATGGTATAGCTATGGTTTCTAGGGCAATGGCATAGCTGTCAACTATTTACTAATAAAAATTTTTGCTAACTTTTTGATCAATTTTGAAATTTTTTCAATGTTAAAACATACTAGTTCAAGGACATAGCGTCATTTTTAGGAGTTTTTTAGCCCAAAATTGCGAGTTTTTTGTTTGATTAGTCTTAAACTGGCGTATTTCAATTTGGTAGAGGTCTTATTCAGGATAAAATTTTTTAAATTAATTGTCAGTGATATAAAATTTGATACTGTAAAGAAAACACGAAAAAGAGTACTGAAATTACTATTTTTTAGAACTTTTGAAACTTTTTTATCACCTCTTATTAGATTACTGCATAATAGGTTGATAATAGGTTACTGCATAGTTTCTATTGGCAATGGGACGTTTGTGAATTCTTTGTTGTCAAGAGTTTTAGCAAATTTGTAGAAATTTATGCATGATTTAATTAATTTTCAAGCCAATTTTCAGAGCTATGTGTTTTGATACTGCAAAGAAAACACGAAAAAAGTAATGATTGTTACGTTTTTTAAATTTTTTTGCAGCTTTTGGTCATTTTTTAGTATAGAGCGCTAGGCGCAGGGACACCCCTTTAGAGTTTGACGACAGACTACTGCATATTTACTATTGGCAAGGAGACGGTTTTCAACATCTGATTAAACTCTTTCAATATTAATGCGTGGATTAAGGGATTTAATATATCTGGCCTTCAAGGTAAAAGCTTAAGATTTTTAGTAAGGATTATATTGTTGTTTAGTTTGTTTGATTATCCCCTTTTCTCAATTTGTGAGTTTGTTTATGTATTTGGCTGGCATTAATCAGTTTATCTGCTGGTCAGGTGCAGTGGATCTAAGTTTTTCAGTTCTAGAACGTGGACTTGCTTTCGAACAATGAAATTTAAGAGAAACTTAGTTTGCAATGTACAGAAATAAAGAATTGATGGTACAATTCAAGGTTAAAAAGTCATTTTGAGAGTTTTTATAACCATATAAGTCCCTCCAAACTATCAAATCTAAACCCAACATCTTGCTCTCTCTCTCTCTCTCACATACAACTGCCCCCTGGACCTACTTCCCAACAACTACCCTCCCAACCACCCTCTTACTACCCGACACCCAAATAACCCCCATTATTGACACTAAAAATTGATTTTTTACACTGCATATTGATCTTTGGATTTTTTATTTTTTCCTTTTGTGCCCCAGCTAAGTGCGTGAATTTTATTTGCACCCCTAAGACAGACGTGGAATTTTTCTACTTGATGATTTACAACATCCACCCCCCCCCCCCCACACGCTTTTGCCCACACACACGCACACACAGAAACCTGCCCCTGCACCTACCTCCCAATACCCTCCCAACGATCGGGCAATGGTATAGCTATGGTTTCTACGGGCAATGGCATAGCTGTCAACTATTTGTTATTACAAATTTTGCAAACTTTTCGATCAGTTTTGAAACTTTTTCAATGTAAAACGTACTAGTTCAAGGACATAGCGTCATTTTTTAGGAGTTTTTAGCGCCAAATTGCGAGTTTTTTGTTTGATTAGTCTTAAACTGGCGTATTTCAAATTCGTGGAGGTCTTATTCAGGATAAAATAACTTTTTTAGCTAATTTTCAGAGATATTAAATTTGATAATGCAAACAAAACACGAAAAAGAGTACTAAAATTACTATTTTTTAAAACTTTTGAAAATTTTTATCATCTTTTATTAGGTCACTGCATAATAGTTTGATAATAGGGTACTGCATAGTTTCTATTGGCAATTGGACGGTTGCGAACTCTTTGTTGTCAAGAGTTTCAGCAATTTTATAGAGATTGATGCATGATTTAAATACTTTTCATGCCAATTTTCAGAGCTTTATGTTTTGATACTGCAAAGAATACACGAGAAAAGTAATGATTTTTATATTTTTTTTAATTTTTTCGCAGCTTTTGGTCATTTTATAGTATATAACTCCAGGGGCAGGAAAACCGTTCTGGAGTTTCATGGCAGACTACTGCATATTTACTATTGGCAAGGAGACGGTTTTCAACATCTGAATGTTAACATTTTAGCAATTTTTGATAAAACTTGATTTTCTCTGTCTTCATTTCGAAAAAAAATTCTTTCAATATTGATGCGTGGGTTAAGGGATTTAATAAATTTGGCATTCAAGGTAAAACCTTCAAGATTTTTAGCAAGGATTATATTGTTGTTTAGTTTGTTTGATTTTCCTACTTTCTCATTTTGTGAGATTGTTTGTTTGTTTTGGCTGGCATTGTTCAACTCATCTGCTGGTCAGGTGCAGTTTTTACTTCAGTTCTCTGGATTGTATTTTAGGTATTTACATTTTTTCTAGAAGGTTCGACCAATGAACTTTAGAAGAAGTTTAGTTTGCAATGTACAGTAACTAGAAACTGATGGTACAATTCAAGGTTAAAAGGTCATTTTGAGAGTTTTTATAACCACGTAGTTCCCTCCCAACTATCAAATCTACCCCCAACATCTTGCCCGCCATCTCTCTCTCTCTCTCTCTCTCTCTCTCTCTCTCGCACACACACACACACACATCTACTCCCTGCACTTACCCCCCCCCCCCCCCCAAATTACTCTCCCAACTTACCCTCCTACTACCCCATCCCCAAATACCCCCCTAATCATGGACACTAAATATTGATTTTTTACGCTGCATATTGATCTTTGCATCTTTTCCGTTTGCGCCCAAGCTAAGTGGGTGATTTTTTTTGCACCCCTAAGACAGACGATTTTTTTACATGGTGCTTTACCACCCCCCCCCCCCACACACACACACACACACATACACACACACACTTACACACGCACACACACACATACACACACACACAGAGAGAAACCTACCCCCTGCACCTACCCCCAAATACCCTATCAACTACCCTCCCACTACCTCCACCCCCAAATACTACCCTAACTGCCCACACTAAAAATTGATTTTTTACACTGTCAATTGCTTTTTGGGCCTTTTATGTTTGTGACCCCCAAGCTTAGGGGATGCATATTATTCGCACCCCTCAGACGCACGTGCCATTTTTTATAATGATTTAACATGTAATGACATGTGCTCTTTAACTTGGGGATGCATAACATACTGGAGGGGGTACGAACAAAAAATATCCTGCTTTTTTCTGTTTTTCTTCATATTTCTGAATTTATGAAGGATTAAATAAGAGTTTGGGGATCTATTCTGCCCCCCCCCCCCCAGCTTAGTACGCATAAATCGTTTATGACCCCAAAAGTAACGTGCTATGTAACAACGTATAATTTGTAAATGGGAGTCATAAAAACACTGGGGGCCAAAACAGAATAGATCCGAGTTTGGATGTTTTTCGTTTCTGCGGGCACAAAAGGAAAAGATCCAAGATTTTTTATGGCGCAACTTTTCGATTCGTTTGTGGTATTCAACCGGCTACATTTTTTTCTCGCTGGACTGTATTTGGACTTTTCGAGTGACTTTTATGCCCTTGAATTTCTGCGTCCGTTTTGCTTGATCTTAAGTTCCCTTTCATTCACAGTTTCGAGCAGCTCAGGTCAACTGTCGGCAACCTAATACTACAAATAGAAGGATAAGTTCGTCGAAACTCATGCCATTTTTTCAATTTAAACATTAATAGCGGTATGTATTAACCTTTGAACTCAGGCTGCAGTTAAATCAAGCTGCAGTTGATTAGAGCTCCCAAAACTCGGTCGAGAACAGCTCTTCCGACATTAGTCCCTTATGCTTTTGTTTGCATTCGCACTCTCCTTGAGACCAAAGAAGCAGGCGATTTGGATAGTTAATAGACATTTCAAAAACCAAATAAACGCATTAATCAACAATTTTTGATAATCGTTACACACAATTCGATTTTATTCCGAAAACAATGTTTCACTTATTAAAATATTGAGCATGTTTTTTTCTAATCTATTATATGTTCTTAACGGTCTCTCTCTGCTGTAGTCTTCATCTTTCTGATTGCGAAAACAGTTATGTGTTCACGTTCTAGTTGTAAACAAATAAAATCTGATCACTTAAGAAAATTTTGTTCAATCCGTCTGGTATCCAATTTCTAGCTAAGTTAGATGTAGTCCAAAGCTTCAATTGATAAGCTGTGTTAAATTGAGAGATACATTGCTGCTGAATTGCTTATTCTTGCCATCAAATGAAAAGGAGTTTTCGAACTGCGATTTTAAGTTAGTTATCAAGCAGCACAACAATTGAGGAGGTGTAGTGTAGCTGTGAGGTGAAGCGTGGGAATGATGCAGTGACACAAGTGGCATCTCTCGGTAAAATAAACAAGAAATCAAAGGAAAAAATTCCCGCTAAAAAATGGTCCTGATCAGACTAATGTGCGCTTGAATCCACCTCTGATCAGACCATTCCCAGACCAAAGTGACCTCTGATGATACCATCCCCAGACCGAAGTGACCTCTAATCATACTATTGTGAGCTCGAACCAAATCCCAGACCCTGTAATTTTTGTCTGGGAACACACTGTGTGCGTTGGACTTGGTATGATCAGAGGTCACTTCCGGATGGCACCTCAACCTGTGAAGACTTTAGGGTATAATTATTTCGACTTGCAAAACGCGTAGTCATAACAAGCAAACCTTATTTGGAAAATAAAGAGAAGGGTTTTCCATTGTTAATGTTTGCTGTAATTTGTGGAAAATAAGTTCCACTGATTTCCTTTTTTGAAGTTATAATATATTGAATTTGAGGCATTTTCAATGAAAAATTGATTTTGTGAAGTCTAACTACGCCTTAAAAATATCGTTTTTATTTGGAAATAGTTAATTTCCTTTTTAGGGTAAATAACTACAATTTCGAACACGCTACCGCCAAAATAAGTGTTTTCCGCATCGTTTTTCCATAGCATCACTTCTTCCTCAAAATAAATTCTTTTCGGTGCCGATAGACGCTTGTACCAAGAGGAACTTATTTTTAAACATTTATCCGCAATTGATATTTACACTTGCGTGAACTCAACAAAAATTGGAGGTTGAAAATATGATGTCAGCAGATTAAAAGTACCAGATTTGAGAACAATGAGTGTTTATGTTGTGAACTAAGGATTTTTTATAAGAAAATTAAGCTTTAACTCAAATTTTAATACAATATGGACTGCTATTTCGGAATACAAGGTGTTCTGTTTAAACAGGAATCATCAGCTATCAATGCTCACCTTTTTAGCTTACAACAAACATTTTCTCCGAATTTTTTTGGTTTAAGCATTCCTTGTTTAGCTTCTTTTCTACTCAATTTCTTGAACAGTGTGCAAACACATAGATACAGTTGTTTATCCCTTCACATAGAAACAGTTGCTTACTATTACAGTTATTTATCCCTACACATAGATACAACGCCTACTATTACAGTTGTTTATCCCTACACATAGATACAACGCCTACTATTACAGTTGTTTATCCCTTCATATATAAACAGTTGCTTACTATTACAGTTATTTATCCCTACACATAGATACAACGCCTACTATTACAGTTGTTTATCCCTACACATAGATACAACGCTTACTATTACAGTTGTTTATCCCTTCACTTATTATTGAACTCCCAAGTTGAAAAGTATTACTCATTTTGGAATCCGTTCTGAGATTTTACCTGGGTACTTGACAATGCTTGTTCCCGTTTGAAACGCGAATCATTACTCAACGAGTGCGAAAATTTGAACGAAAGTGTCAGAATCCATAATGTTCATGAAAATGCAGATTCGTTCCTTGGAATCGAAAGTTTGACTTGGAATATTTGTACCAATTGAAAATATCGTGTTAACCTCCAAATAACGTCCCCTAGCATAGCGTGTGTCTAGACAGCTGCTCTCAAAATGGATGTGGAAGAGAAGTTGGCAACTAGTCTTGTAATTGTCCCACCAATGCCGACAGAGCTAAAACTGTTGAGTCCTTCGATTGACTTGATTATGGGCCACAGCAGAACAATATCGCTTCTGAGAGAATCTAATCTGCCCGGCTTAGTTGTGAGGAAAATTGGGACTAAAACAGGATTCATTCATTCGTGTTTATTTATTCCTGCTGCTTCGTTTGACAGGATTATTATTATTAAGCACGTAAAAGATCTGTCAAGGGATGGAGCGATTGATAAAATAACTGCTTCTGTCAGCGAGCAACTAAACGCACTTAATGATTACATCCTTGCTATTGATGACCAAAATGTGTTCAGTTCGGAACAACTGTCAGTTGACGTAATCACAGCCTTTGACTACAGAGCTAAGAAATCAAACAATCTGGAGAATCTTCGTTCTTCTTTTGACAAAAGTTCTCACTTCCCAAACTTGAAAGTGGTGAGCATATTCATAGATGAGAGAAAGCTACCATCAGAAATCAAAAAACATTCTCGCTACGTACAAGCATCCCACCTTATCAAAAAGCTTGCATTAAATTTCTATGAAGAGTTGAGACGGTCAGAAAGATATAACTTACGCACTACAAAGTTAGAATTTTTGAGTTCGGCTTCCTTTGGCCTTCATCAAGTTGTCAATGTATGTAAGCTATTTGATGCCTTCTTCCCTGACAGAAAGAGAAAGCTCACTACGATACCACACTTGAATCGAATAGAGGACAATATGTTGTACGCTTACAACGAAGAGGGTGAATTGGGTTATTTTGCCGACTATGCGAGGTACATGGGAGAGGTTCGACTTTTTTCAGAACAGGTGTTGGCTAAATTGAACAACCCGTGTGGCGTTTTTGTTAAAAGTTTTACCAATGATCATTTGAGCACTATCTTGAGCACTGACAGCACACAGCCTCAGCCCTTTCAATGTGACTGGCTATACGCAGGTAACAAGATTGTAGCTTTTGAAGTTGGATTGACGCGAAATCCTAAATCATCTGGCCATTTATGCGAAGTAATTCAAAGAAGAATCTTACAGGTGTTGACGAGAATAATTCCGCATATGCTCTTGATGCTTCATTCATTTCTCCTTCATTTTTTTGGAACTTTTTCTGGTAGCCATGATTTGAGCTTCTGCACTGAAATTGAGAAATTATTCAAGTGTGTCATATTCTTACCAAATGTGGGCCTTTCTGACTTCAGGGAAGCCATTGCAAAAATGACCATAGAGTCTGGCTCAATAAAAAAGTTAAAATTTGGACGTCAATTTTTTGCAAATTCAGAACAAAACCACCAAACTATGTCACGTTTCCTATATTTTTTGGTGAGAGCAGACGAGAATAAAGAAGGCTTAAAGTTACTTCGCGTGAATAGCTCACTTGAGATTAGTGAGTGCCAGCAATCGGTCCAAGACTTTTTTGGTCCCTCCGAGGAGTCTGATAGCCAGCTGCTTACATACGTGTCTGCTTTAATCTCGATAGCTGGCTTGAACAACCATCTCCCGAATCAACACGAAACAGCTTTAGACCTGGACCGCCGTTACCTCAGCTCACTTAAGCTTCAGCCAGAAATTCGGGAAAACCCAAATGAGAATTTTGTTACGAGTCCTCAACAATATAGGATATTATCCGATCAGAGTAACACGCATTTGATCATCACGGGCCAACCTGGATGCGGAAAAACGTCATTGCTCCTTTCGAAATGCAATGAATTGGCTTCATCGCCGGATATTGAAAGCATCATTTTCCTTTACAGCCACGGAAAAGAACTATTTCGTAAGTTCTTGGATCAAAGCATAAAATATAGTGGGAGCAGTGCTCTTCACAGTAAAATTCAAATACACGGTGTGTCTGCAGAGGAGAATCTTGCCCAACTTTGGATAGCAGAAAACAACTCAACGAACAATGTTGCCAATTAAAATTGAGAATTTTTATACTAAATGTTTCAACAAATTGAATATCTCCTAAACTTGTGGAGCTCAATTTCTTTGGATCGATAGATGGGGTCTACATCAATCGCAAGCTCTTTTAACTAAAAACATATTTTCAGACAACTTCCCGTGTTTAAATTATCCCGTGGCGTAACTTCCCCCCCCCCCCCCCACCAAAAAAAATATCCTGTATTAGAAAGGGGGAAAAGGGCAATGGGGGGAGGGGGAGGGGTGGAGTGGACATTTTAATATACATCCCTCTTCTTCAAAATTATCAAAAATGATGTAGGGGAGACCGACGAGAGGCAACAAACTCCCCCTCTCAAGAAAACCATTGCTAAGACTGGACAGCCAAGCAAAAAAAAACAGGAAAAAAATTTCGCCGCCAAATGAGCGATTGAAAAAACCCTTGTCCTAAAAACTAATCCTGTCAAATACAGTAAAATTATAGCAATGTTAGAGCACTCAATCTCATTACAAAGCTGCTTTTGCGAGTCAAAATTTTAAAATCACCTTGCCGAAAAAAGTCTTTTTTCCTACTTGATAAGAACAGTCATGTGGTAATTATGGCTTCATATTGTGGCTACCTGGGTTTGCAGTTTGTAAACTTTTTCTTAGTTAAGCTTTCATGGTCGTTTAAAAACTGTCTTTATCGAAAAAACTGTCTTCATGAATAGCTTTTTGAATAAATTTTAATTGGCAGGTAAAGAACGATAAGAAAGCGTTGTTCATGGACGAAATAGAGTTCGATGATATTTTTAAAGACATTGAAGATGATTTGGTGCTTAGATGGTTCAGTTCATTTAAATACGTGTGGTTGTCGTTCACGGAATTGGGGAGCTCAAAAGAAAAGCTACTGAAACTACAAAAAACGCCTTTGGGCTCATTATTCACACATGAAATTCTGACTATCCTTTTCCGCAGCTCAAGTCACATCAGCAAAATAACAAGCACCTATATCGAGGAAAAGTTTCTGTCCCTCCCGTTTCCCTCGAAACCAGTTATAGTCCCT
>NC_134478.1:59669256-59676584 GCF_964194025.1 Convolutriloba macropyga
TGCTCAGACTAACTTTTAGCTTATGGGTAGTTTTCCGACTATACAGGTTAGGGTTAGCCTGAGCGAACTCTTTGATCTCAATGTCTTTATGATTTAGATAAACTGCATGTATTGAAAATTAAAATATTCAGGAGAAGCAATGTCTCAGAACTGAACAAAGTTTTTATGCTTGAAATGTGCTGCTTCAGCGCTGAAATGCTCTCAGACTCAAGTCCGGGTATATTGTATTATTTTTGTGTTTTCTGTATTTCGAATGCTGTGAATACAACTTTGTCGTAAGTGGGGATTCTGGATTTATCCTTGATGCGCTGAATATTGCTCTATCGCGGGCTCAGTATGAAGTTTTGATATTCGTGGTAAAACCTTCGGTTCTTGTTCCAGACCAGCTCTCTTCCTACCTCATGGGGGTTAAAAGTGACTTTGTTTTGACTTTTCAACAACTTATAGATAGAAGTTCTACAAAAACAGACTGGCTACAGCCGAAAGACACAAACTTGTTTCAAATGAAATGGTTCCAACAACGACTGGCACTTCATTTTTTGGAAAACAAGGATCGGATGCTCTTAGTCATAAAACAGCAACTGATCACTGTTCGGATTCAAATGGTTGCTGCCTTTCCTGTTTTATTTTCTTTTACAACCGAACACCTGCCCTCTATCACTCAACAATCAAGTGAGGTTTCTTCGCTCCAAAAATCTGGTGGTTAGTCGAGGCGATTAACGTAATTCTGTGCGAAGCAAAAAAATTCCATCATGTTCTGTGATTTAAAAATAAATGCAGCTGAGTTGAACTGATTTATAGTTTACGGCAAATTATTGCTCAAAGCATAATGGAAAGCAGTGGGAGTTAGAGTAAATCAGACGAGTGATATTAGATGCAACTGTAAAAACTTCGTTTTCTCGAAAATGGCAGAGTTTCTTCGTTTATTAAATGAACAAGGCGGCTCGGTAAAGTGCGATGGCACAAAAGGTTCCGACCCCGCTCATCCACAATTTTGGTATAATTGTCTACCAAATGAGGAACAGATAGAAAAACGCAAAAAAATTATTTTTTGAGAATCCCAAAAAAACCAAAAAAGCCCAAGTCTTTTTCAAAAAAAATTGTGTATGAACGATAAAAGCCTCCAAAGCAAATAAGTCAGTGGAGTAAAAATTGATGCATTAGATTGCTGTGATATGCCAATATTAAGAAAGCTAGTCATGACGAACAGCAAAATCAAACAACAACAACAACAGCAAACATTAATTACATAAAAAAATTTATGACCGTTTTAAAAGACGAAATTTAATAACAAAGTCAACATACCGTCAGAAAAACCTAATACTAAAAAAATAACTTATAAATTACCAGAAAATATATGGGACCAGTCCATAAAAAGGTTTGGTAACAATTAGACAAAGAAGACCAAAAACAATAAAATTAAAAAATTCGCCTATTTTTTTAAACAATTAACTTCAAAGTAATGAAAACCATTACAAATCAAAAAAAATATCCCAAGGATTTACGATTACCAATGATTCTATAGAAGGGCATTAGGCCCTATCCTTATTCGATTTTGCAAGCGGATAAAAAGCACAACAAAAAAACAACAAGCAGAAATTCAATTGAAACTTGCCAGAAAACGTTGTGAAAACCGTCCAGCAATACTTTGGCCCTCAAAATATATTTGATTGCGCCTTCCTCAAACAACGATAATGTAGTATGTGGCCATTCATTAGTGAGACTAGGTAACAAGTAGACAAAAAAGCGAAAGGCAAAAGTATGTAATAATTTTGATTTTTTTTCGAAACAAAATTATATCCAAAGTCATGAAAGACATTACTTACAAAGAGAACTATTTAAATTGAGTCGTTTTTTTATCCAAAGGAAGCTTCCTCAAAAATAACGTCAAATTTGACAAAATTCAAATTAATTTAATTTTTTTTGTGAAAAAACGGTGTCGAAGCCAGTAAGGTCTTAACGAATTCTTCAAAAAAAACAGATTTTGGGACATCAATCCCTTTTGACACCTTTGCCTGGCACCCATAATGTCATATTTGACGTGTAATTAACTAGCGGGATTAGGTAACAAAAAGAAAAATGAAAAGAACAAAATTTCGAAGTTAAAAATCTTTTTTTTTAGTTTTGAAAAACGATTGTTTTCAAAACAATGAAAACCGTCAGCTATCTACTAATATCAGAATTTTGGCTCATCTATTTTTCCATGAAAAGCCAGAGAAACCTAGCACTATACAGGAAATTTCATACGACCGAAACGACAAAGTAACAATGAGAGTTCAAGTCAAATATAAAAAAATTCAATTAATTTCTTCAAGAAAGAGGTGCCGAGGCCGTTAAAACGAAAATCTATATCTTTCAGGATTTTAATCTGTTCGATTTTGCCTCATTTTTAACGCTAGTAATGTGGTATGAGAACTGTCAATAATTTGATAATCTGACAAAACTAGAAAACGTGAAAATCTGGCAAACTCTTTGAAATTCTTTTTCAAAAAAATAGTGTATGAACAATAAGATAGCCTCCAAAGCGAATAACTCAGTGGAGTAAAAATTGATGCATTAGATTGTTTTGATATGCCAATATTAAGAAAGCTAGTCATGACGAACAGCAAAATCAAACAACAACATTAACAGCAAACATTAATTACATAAAAAAGTTTATGTCCGTTTTAAAAGACGAAATATAATAACAAAGTCAACATACCGTCAGAAAAACCTAAAACTAGAAAAATAACTTATAAATTACCAGAAAATATATGGAACCAGTCCATAAAAAGGTTTGGTAACAATTAGACAAAGAAGAACAAAAACAAAAGAATTAAAAAAATCGCCTATTTTTTTTTAAACAATTAACTTCAAAGTAATGAAAACCATTTAAAATCAAGTAAAATATCCCAAGGATTTACGATTACCAAAGATTCTATAGAAGGGCATTAGGACCTATCCTTATTCGATTTTGCAAGCGGCAAAAAAAGGACAACAAAAAAACAACAAACAGAAATTCAACTGAAACTCGCCAGAAAACGTTGTCAAAACCGTCCAGCCATATTTTGGCCCTCAAAATATATTCGAGTGCGTCTTCCTCAAACAACGATAAAGTAGTATGTGGCCATTCATTAGTGAGACTAAGTAACAAGTAGACAAAAAAGCGAAGGGCAAAAGTATGTAATAATTTTGATTTTTTTTTCGAAACAAAATTATATCCAAAGTCATGAAAGACTTTAATTACAAAGAGAACTAATTAAATTGGTCGTTTTTTATTCAAAGGAAGCTTCCTCAAAAAGAACGTCAAATTTGACAAAAAAAACAAATTAATTTAATTTTTTTTTGTGAAAAAACGGTGTCGAAGCCAGTAAGGTCATAACGAATTCTTCAAAAAAAAAATAGATTTTGGGACATCAATCCCTTTTGACACCTTTCCCCGGCACCCATAATGTCATATTTGACGTGTAATTATCTAGCGGGATTAGGTAACGAAAAGAAAAATAAAAAGAACAAAATTTCGAAGTTAAAAATCTTTTTTTTTTAGTTTTGAAAAACGATTGTTTTCAAAGTTATGAAAGCCGTCAGTTATCTACTAATATTAGAATTTTGGCTCATCTATTCTTCCATGAAAAGCCAATGAAACCTAGCACTATACAGGAAATTTCATACGACCGAGACGACAAAGTAGAAATGAGAGTTAAAGTCAAATATGAAAAATTCAATTAATTTCTTCAAGAAAGAGGTGTCGAGGCCGTTAAAACGAAAATCTATATCTTGCAGGATTTTAGTCTGTTCTATTTTGCCTCATTTTGAACGCTAGTAATGTGGTATGAGAACTGGCAATAATGTGATAATGTGACAAAACTAGAAAACGTGAAAAACTGGCAAATGTCTAAAAACAAAAAAAAAATCTGAAATCTAGTAGTATTGAAACCAGAAAACAATAACTTCAGGCTTAAAACCGCAACCGAGACTAACATTTAAATCAGTAGAATGAAGAAGCATTTTTTTCTTTACCGACACTAAGCTAGAAGTTGAACAAATTAAGAAAAAAAGGGGAAAATTTCATTAGGCAATTATTTTTTTAAAAATCAATTATTTTTAAATTCGAAACTACCATAAACTTTCAAGTAAAAAACTAAATGCATTAGCTTGGAGCTGTTTAAAAAAACCAATTGGACCTATCACTCCTGAGCTTTGGTTTGATATGTTCTGTTTTTTATTATTAAAAAAAGGTTTTTTCAAAAAAAGATCGACTGATTACAATCCTATAACTTTTTTGATTGTAACTGTCCAACATTGGCCCTGCTAATGTTTATTGTCCGTTAGGAACTATTGTTTTTTCGAATATTGTAGATATAGATAATTTGGGTGGTTAAAAACTCAAAAATAAATTCTGCAATTTTGATAATCAAACGATTAAGGTTAGCAAAAAACGGCGAAGTTTTGAATACAGAGCACTCTCAGAGGACGCTGAAGTAGGCATAGCCCCCCTCTGATTGTAAAAATGATTGTATGAGTGTTGTTTTGGTGTGTACTGCCGGCAAAATTTAATAAAAGGGGACTAAAGTAGCTTATTTCGTGCTGGTTTTGATGAAAAAGCCTGAATTTTGAAACATCTATCCAGAACTTTACTTGAAAAAAGTTAAATCAAAACAATCAACAATGCTTGTTTGTCTTTTAAAATAAAATCAACGACACTATTCTTGAAAATTTTAACAAATTTTAGCAAAATTGACGAAAATTTAGGCAAAAATTCCGGAAAATGTGAATAAAAAAACGTGAATTCACTCTACTTTTCTTAGAACTTTAAACCTCGATAACTCCCTGTAGATAGCGAAAATTTAAAAAATCTTTTTAATTCCATATTCTACGATGGACGAGCTTTCTAATGATACCAGTATATAAACCCATTTGAGTATATAGTTCCTCCCCCCTCAAGAGGGTCGGAACAAAAAGAACCAAAGAAGTGAGTACAATTTTCTAGTGCCACAAAGGTTTAGACAAAATCTATTTCCCTCTTTTTCGACATTAAAAATTCCATATTTAAAATACACACAAATTAAACACATGGGTAACTTTTCCTCATGCGCCGAAAAAATTATGTTCTGTTAGTTAATGTGATTTAAACATCGTGTATTTGACGATAAATAATTTTGAAATTTTGTCGGCAGCTCATAACGCGATAAATGTTACAAAGAAAAGAATGTTGAGCTAACCGGAAACGATGGCACATATTTGTTATTTTTTCCGAGGTTTATTTATAAAACGTGAAATAATTTCAGAAACCATGAAAATTCTGATCGCATCGGTTTAGTTTTATTTTTTCCTAATCATTCTCTTCAAGAATAGGTAGAAAAAAAATTGAACCGTCTGATCAAGGTCTACGTTTTTGCAATTTGAATGAATCTAACAGTTATTTATAAAATGAACGGTTTTTTCGCTGCACTTTGACAGAAACAGCTGCTAAATTTATACATACCCGGGTCGAGGTTTTTGGGTCGATTTTTGTAAGAAATGTGGTGAATTCAGTGAATTTTTGTAAGAAATGCGGTCGATTGCGGTGAAGAAAATTACCGCTTTTTACCGCATTTGTTACAAAAATTCACCACGGACATTCACCGCATTTCCTACAAAAATTCTCCACGAAATTCAACGCATTTCCTACAAAAATTCACCGCCTTTGTCTTCGAAAGTTTATTGTATCTGATTTAAATTCACAAGAAATGTCATAGACGTTTCTGACAGTTGGAGCACAGAAATAAAAAGTTGAAGCCATTCAGGAGGTGAGAGTTCCGAAACCGTTTACATAAGTATCTTGTTTGTAAGAAAACCGAGAGCGCGGTGAAAATATATAATTCACCATGATTCACCGCCGCGTTCACCGCAAAAAGATATAAGAATTACGCCATGAAAAGGTTTTTTCACCGCATTTCACCCCGTTTCTTACGAAAATTCACACGGCCCGGTTAGCCAATCCTGTTTTGTTTTATCCAACTATATTTTTATGCAACTACTACTCCACTGTCTATTTGCTATATTTTCTAGGTGACTCAATAATTTCAAATGAAGAGCTGTGCGCGATTGATGACAAGATGCTTGCAGAGTGCAACGTCCTCTACTGGAGTTGTCTCTCACAACAAATCTCATCAGTCTCAACGTTTACACATGAATTGAGAAGGAGGAATCTATTCTCATGCGAATTAAACAAAAGATACCCAAACGCAACAATCATAGATGTGGTCGCGAGAACCTCCAATGGAGTCAACAACGATATCCTGAAATTCCTGCTTGAGTGCCCTGAGTTAAAAATGGGTACATTATTGCACAAATTTGAAGATAAAAATGTTTTTGAGTACATATTGGCCAATGGAAGTTTTGAAATGTTTGGGCTCATGTTCGGAAAGGCCGAAAGATGTGATATATTTTTCATGGAGTGCATTGGGTTTGAAACTGGAGAAAGTGAAGTGGCTAGATTAGAAAAGTATCAAAAGTGGGGAGGAGACATCCTATTCCGAATTGTATCAATGAGCACTTACCATCAAAAGGCGGTTGAAGTGGCTGTGCAAGTGTTAAAGAGATATGAACACCTTCTCCAATTTGAGTTCAGTCGAACGAGAGATGGTAGAACGCTATTTCAACAAGTTTTACACTCCCATTCAGATGACAGAAGTAAGCAAAAATTTATCTTTTTTAGTCGTAAACAGAGAAAAAAAAACACGTTCACAACGAGAGTGAAATGTTTAGCGATGCCACAAGCGTGACCCATCAAAGTTCTAAAAACTTTCAGATTTATCCTCATATCTCGATAGCTAACTTCCTTAATTTCATTGCGTTGTTTGAGTTCATCAATTCTTCTCAGATAGAGATAATCACCGAAGTCTGAACAGAGCAAATGTCATTATTTGTACTTGTAACTTTTGTTTTCGAACAATGACTTCTGTTTTCAGAACGTTAACTTTTACTTTCCTGCATTGGAATTTAACAGTAGCTTAGCTTGTAAATTATAGTAATTAGGAATTGATGGTAATATTCAAGGTGAACAGGTCATTTTGAGATTTTTGATCCCGCTTTTGCCACCTAAGTTCTCATTCCCACCTCACCCCCTTCCCACCTCACCCCCACCCCACAATAAATATTGCCTTTTTTTGGAGAAGGTAGGGTTAGTGAAGAGTCTTCGATGCACGACTCCTCGAGTCCTTTCCGTTATTCTACTGGCTATGTTCTTTAGTGCAATTTTTCGCTTGACCGAATTTTTTGTCCGTCCAATTTAACTTTTCGTCCTCAAGAGCGGGGTAAACAGGTAGCGCCCAGCGGGCATTGATTTGGCTTAGAGCCTTTCAGCT
>NC_134478.1:59676784-59714284 GCF_964194025.1 Convolutriloba macropyga
GAAATGTTAACGATGCATACTTCTTTGTTTTTATCAGTAGATGAGACAGTGTGTTGTTTGAAAATCTTGATCTCCTCTGCACTTGCTAACAATCTACAACTCACTGATTCCGAAGACAGACGTTTGCTACTTCTAGATGAAGAAGGACTCCTTTTGTGGCTCTCATCTCTCAAAATAGAAGACGAAAAACAGGATTACCCCAGAAAAGAAATTTCTCAAGAAACGGCTGCTACTGGTGAGAAGGATTAATCTTTGAAACATTTTTTGTTATAGCAGCGAAGCTGTAAGCTGAGCTGAGCCATGTTGCGATGCTCTTGGTTTCTTACTATTCAAAGAATTTGATTTGTATTGGGGCGCTGTCCTTTTTTATAAATCTGTTCACACATTTTCGTGATTTTTGAATTTTTGAGGCCAAATTGGAGTAGCTGTTTTGGTCACGCCGAAACAGGAATTGGAGCGAAAAAGCGAGTGGTTTTGCGGCGTGAATTTTTTTCGCACTAATTTTAAATTAGAGTGAACAAATCGGTATTTGAACAAAAATTAGCTTCTCGCTGGCGGTTTTTTGTTCACAGGCGGCAGTTCCACTTTGATTTTTTACAGTTTTTTTTTTAAATTTTTTGGATCGGATTTTTTTTCTAAATGGTTTTCTAGGTCTAGGTTTTTGTTTAGTCAGAGAAATTTCTTTGAATTGTACGTCAGGACTTTTCCTGCTATTTTTTTGTATTGTCTTTTGACGCTCTTTTTTCGTTCTACATTTGTTGACAAAGCAAAGATGAAAAAGTCAATTTCTCCGAATTACTTCTTCCTCTCACTAACGGCATGCGATGTCATTTCTCATTCTTTCTCTCGAGCAAAGTTTTTGAGATCACTTGCGTCATTGAATTTTGATTTAAGTGACTTCACTAACACAATAAAATGACTTTCACACTTTAAAACCTAATTTTAATTTAAATTTGTCAAATGTCAAAGAAATTTATATGTGCAGTAAAGGTCCCTAATAAAAGGCTTCTGCGGAATAAATGTTAACAGGCTTTTTTAAATTTATCGCTGAATGATTTTACCTAGCTTTTTGAGCGGCGTCGATGTTTTTTTCAATTTAGATCTATATCTGTTTATATCTCTATTATACGGCATGCAAGTTTTTTTTTTTTTCGCAGCTAATCCGGCACTGTGCCGGCTATGTTTTACTAAAGTGTTTTGTGGACTATTTTGTCGAATATCCGCCTCTTTCATTACCCTCTGTTGATTGCTGATTGAACTCAACTAAAAATGTCCCTAACTAAGAACAACTCTAATTTTTTTCTGATAAGAGAAAGCAAGCGGATAGAAGTGAACGTTCGAAGAACATAATAGGGACTCCGTTTAAAAATTCTAGGCGTTAAACGATAGTTATATTATCACTGAGATTTTTCATAACTGCGTTTACCTTATCAGCTAGCTCCAGAGCGAGAAAAATTCGGTTAAAATTTTTGAGGAAAACTTTCGTTAAGATTTCTTTTTCATGTAACCGAGCATTCATTTTCCAAAAAACAAAAGTGTTTAAATCTTGGCACCAGATCATTTGAAAAAAAGAACATAATTGTTGATTTTTTTAAGCTTTAAAATCCGTTCTGAGTTATGCAAAGAGAAATAAAATTTTCAATTTTTTTAATGAACTGTTTCAAGAAAAAAAACTGTTTTATTAAGACAAAAACTACATTTTGGTTGCTTCTTATTGTCTCTAAAAAGACCAGCATCATAAAATTATGCAAGAAGCATGATTCTTAGTTAATTTTTCTCTACTCGTTAGATCTGAACACTTCAATGATGAGATGATGATTAAATCTTTTTGATTAGATGCGCAGGACACCACTGTCAATATCATTTTTTGGAGAGGTTTAGTATACTATTGTTTGTAACAGTTAACTTAAAGAGAATAGCCAATGAAGTTCTTTTTTGTAAATTTCTTATAGGTGTCCTTATTAATAGCAGCCCTTAGCCTCTGAAACGGCTATTATTTAGGCGCTCTCCTTTTTACAATTCAAAGAATTTGAAATGTATTGGGGCGCTGTCTGGTTTTATAGATCTGTTCACACATTTTCAAGATTTTTGAAGTCAAATCGGAGTAGTGATTTTAGTCACGCCGAAACAGGAAATGGAGCGAAAAAGCGAGCGGTTTTGCGGCGTGAATTTTTTGCACTCTTATTTTAAAGTAGAGTGAGAAAAAGGTGTTTGAACAAAAATTCGGTTTCTCTGTAGAGGTTTTTTTGTTCACATGCTGCAATTTCACTCTGATTTTTCATTCATAGCTCATTTTAGGCCTAGTTACAATTCAAAGAATTTGAATTGTATTGGGGCGCTGTCTTTTTTTTAACATCTGTTCACACATTTCCTGATTTTTGAAGTCAAATTGGATTGGTGATTTTGGTCACGCCGAAACAGGAAATGGAGCGAAAAAGCGAGTGGTTTTGCGGTGTTAATTTGTTCGCTCTAATTTTAAAGTAGAGTTAGAGAACGGTGTTTGAACAAAAGTTCGGTTTCTCGGTAATGGTTTTTTGTTCACATGCGGCAATTTCACTCTGATTTTTACCGTTTTTTCGATTTTTTGGATCGGTTTTTTTTTCTAAATAGTTTTCCCAATCCAGTCGCAGCTCATTCTGGACCCAGTTTTTTGTTAGAATCAAAATTACATATCTCACTAGTGGTTTTTTGTTCTCCCTAGCAGCATTTTGACATTGATTTTCTGTTTTTTTTTCATCTGATTTTTTTTTTAGAAATGGTTTTTCCGTTCTAGGTCTAGTTGTTTGTTAAGTCAATGAAAATTCTTTGAATTGTTCGTCAGAACTTGTCCTGCTATGTTTTTTTGTTTGAATTAAACTTTCATTTCTCGCTAGTGGCTTTTTGTTCACATGCGGCATTTTGACATTGATTTTTTCTTTTTTTTTCTTAGTTTTTTATCTAAGTTTTTTCAAATTGGTTTTCTCAATTCACTCATAGTCAATTCTAGGTCTAGTTTTTCTGTTTAGTCAATGAAAATTCTTTGAATTGTGCGTCAGGACTTTTCCTGCTTTGATTTTTATTTAACTCGATTTACTTTTTGATCACGTTTTTCGTTTTACGTAATTCACGATTTTCCCGTTTGACTTCTGACTTTTTTCACTCAATGTCTCAACTCAATGTGTTTTTTTAAATTTTTTTCCAAGCATTGAATTACGTAATTTAGTGAATACGGTTACTGTCAAAAGAGCAAATTCAAAAGGAACTGTATAAAACGATAAAGCCCGGTCATTAAGTCTTTTTAAATTAGTTTATCAAAGTTCATTAGAGCTGATATTAGTATTAAGCTTAATACTCTTCAGATTTGAAGCTGTAGTAAGTTTCCATCTCTTCTTTTCTCTGTTTCTGTTTCAATCCCGATATGCGTATGGCACGTCAACGGCGGCTATTTTCCGGCAATCTGCCAGTTTCGTTTTCATAGTACAAAAGGAGTCCAACTGGCCATATTTTGTTATGGCCAGTTGCAAATGACAACAACTAACGCAACTTTTAGCAAAAACGTAAAACGGAAGGAAAAACAACATGAAAAGAAAAAGCGCACATTAAGTAAATAGTTCAATTATCTTGCATCAAACTTCTTGAAGAACGTTAATCAACTCAAAATTATTCTAATAGTTTATACAATTTCTATGCATCTAACTTGGTACCTTGGAGTGCCTTTTTTGGCTCAAGGAGTTGTTCACAAAAGAACTGATGTTTCACATTGGGACAAAAACTATTTTCAATGAAATTTTTCAAAAAGGCAGTGTTGAATTTTTTGCACTCTTATTTTAAAGTAGAGTGAGAAAAAGGTGTTTGAACAAAAATTCGGTTTCTCTGTAGAGGTTTTTTTGTTCACATGCTGCAATTTCACTCTGATTTTTCATTCACAGCTCATTTTAGGCCTAGTTACAATTCAAAGAATTTGAATTGTATTGGGGCGCTGTCTTTTTTTTAACATCTGTTCACACATTTCCTGATTTTTGAAGTCAAATTGGAGTAGTGATTTTGGTCACGCCGAAACAGGAAATGGAGCGAAAAAGCGAGTGGTTTTGCGGTGTTAATTTTTTCGCTCTAATTTCAAAGTAGAGTTAGAAAACGGTGTTTGAACAAAAGTTCGGTTTCTCGGTAATGGTTTTTGTTCACATGCGGCAATTTCACTCTGATTTTTACCGTTTTTTCGATTTTTTGGATCGGTTTTTTTTTCTAAATAGTTTTCCCAATCCGGTCGCAGCTCATTCTGGACCCAGTTTTTTGTTAGAATCAAAATTACATATCTCACTAGTGGTTTTTTGTTCTCCCTAGCAGCATTTTGACATTGATTTTCTGTTTTTTTTTCATCTGATTTTTTTTAGAAATGGTTTTTCCGTTCTAGGTCTAGTTGTTTGTTAAGTCAATGAAAATTCTTTGAATTGTTCGTCAGAACTTGTCCTGCTATGTTTTTTTGTTTGAATTAAACTTTCATTTCTCGCTAGTGGCTTTTTGTTCACACGCGGCATTTTGACATTGATTTTTTCTTTTTTTTTCTTAGTTTTTTATCTAAGTTTTTTTCTCTGTTTCTGTTTCTTCTTTTCTCTGTTTCTGTTTCTGTTTCAATCACGATATGCGTATGGCACGTCAAGGGCGGCTATTTTCCGGCAATCTGCCAGTTTCGTTTTCATAGTACAAAAGGAGTCCAACTGGCCATATTTTGTTATGGCCAGTTGCAAATGACAACAACTAACGCAACTTTTGGCAAAAACGTAAAACGGAAGGAAAAACAACATGAAAAGAAAAAGCGCACATTAAGTAAATAGTTCAATTATCTTGCATCAAACTTCTTGAAGAACGTTAATCAACTCAAAATTATTCTAATAGTTTATACAATTTCTATGCATCTAACTTGGTACCTTGGAGTGCCTTTTTTGGCTCAAGGAGTTGTTCACAAAAGAACTGATGTTTCACATTGGGACAAAAACTATTTTCAATGAAATTTTTCAAAAAGGCAGTGTTGAATTTTTTGCACTCTTATTTTAAAGTAGAGTGAGAAAAAGGTGTTTGAACAAAAATTCGGTTTCTCTGTAGAGGTTTTTTTGTTCACATGCTGCAATTTCACTCTGATTTTTCATTCACAGCTCATTTTAGGCCTAGTTACAATTCAAAGAATTTGAATTGTATTGGGGCGCTGTCTTTTTTTTAACATCTGTTCACACATTTCCTGATTTTTGAAGTCAAATTGGAGTAGTGATTTTGGTCACGCCGAAACAGGAAATGGAGCGAAAAAGCGAGTGGTTTTGCGGTGTTAATTTTTTCGCTCTAATTTCAAAGTAGAGTTAGAAAACGGTGTTTGAACAAAAGTTCGGTTTCTCGGTAATGGTTTTTGTTCACATGCGGCAATTTCACTCTGATTTTTACCGTTTTTTCGATTTTTTGGATCGGTTTTTTTTTCTAAATAGTTTTCCCAATCCGGTCGCAGCTCATTCTGGACCCAGTTTTTTGTTAGAATCAAAATTACATATCTCACTAGTGGTTTTTTGTTTTCCCTAGCAGCATTTTGACATTGATTTTCTGTTTTTTTTTCATCTGATTTTTTTTTTAGAAATGGTTTTTCCGTTCTAGGTCTAGTTGTTTGTTAAGTCAATGAAAATTCTTTGAATTGTTCGTCAGAACTTGTCCTGCTATGTTTTTTTGTTTGAATTAAACTTTCATTTCACGCTAGTGGCTTTTTGTTCACATGCGGCATTTTGACATTGATTTTTTCTTTTTTTTTCTTAGTTTTTTATCTAAGTTTTTTTCTCTGTTTCTGTTTCTTCTTTTCTCTGTTTCTGTTTCTGTTTCAATCACGATATGCGTATGGCACGTCAAGGGCGGCTATTTTCCGGCAATCTGCCAGTTTCGTTTTCATAGTACAAAAGGAGTCCAACTGGCCATATTTTGTTATGGCCAGTTGCAAATGACAACAACTAACGCAACTTTTGGCAAAAACGTAAAACGGAAGGAAAAACAACATGAAAAGAAAAAGCGCACATTAAGTAAATAGTTCAATTATCTTGCATCAAACTTCTTGAAGAACGTTAATCAACTCAAAATTATTCTAATAGTTTATACAATTTCTATGCATCTAACTTGGTACCTTGGAGTGCCTTTTTTGGCTCAAGGAGTTGTTCACAAAAGAACTGATGTTTCACATTGGGACAAAAACTATTTTCAATGAAATTTTTCAAAAAGGCAGTGTTGAAAAACTATGCAACACTCTTACAATTGGCAACACGATTTTTCAACTGCTTTCATAACACAATTAATTTTTGTTCTGATCAAAAAAGATGTATTGTTTTTTGACCAAAGAAAAAATTGTAGTGCGAAGAAAAATTTACGATTCATTGATATTTGAGTTTTTGAAAAAAGAAAGCCGTTTTTTTTCCAAAAAAGTCTTTTTGTTCAGTCTATGAATTGCGTATTTTAGCTCAACAAATTGGCTTTTTTGTACGACATAATGAAAAAACTTAAGAAGCTGGACTGAATTAAAATGCAAAACGAATCAACGAAGCTTTTTATATACTTTAATTTCTATGCAGCCTGAGTTGCATAACTTTGCAAGGAATTAAACGTACTGCTAATACTCAACCTTCAACCAAGGAAGGTTATAAGGAAAAAACCCGAGTAGTACTGAGGGTTCAATTTATTTTTTAATGACTTGGAAAAAATTCAGCATGTTCTTTTCTCAAAACAAACCCCGTTTTAAGACTTGAAGGATGTTGTTTATCGTATAAGTGGGTAAAAACTAATAGAAGTAAAAATTGCTCGATAAAAATTTATTTAGCTGTAAAATTAGATGATGAAAGTTTTCAACAGATCTTCTAAGTGAAACAAAAGGCAAGTATTAAACAGATTAATTGGTCAAAATGTTTGTACACATTTAAATTTGTTGTCGTTCCTGGTTAAAGCAGAGACCTGAAAAAAAAACAATTGCATAACAATAAAATTGTTCTTAAGGTTGAGTTCTCATAAAATGTTCAAGACATCTTCTCTAAAAGAGTGTAAAAGAATTGTGCAAAATATTTGCTAAGAAAAGAATGAGAAGAAGATTGTTCATCAACACTGATGAAATGTTTTCTTCACAACCTTCTGGTAGGATGAAATTTCACGATAACTTGCTTTGTTCAACTTTTTTTAAAAATCACGTATCTTAACTTAACATAATCATAATGCTTGATCTAATATACCAAAAGATGTGCAACAAAAATCATTATAGCTTTGAGAATTGTTAAGCGATATAGTGGTCATGACAAAAATTAACCTCTTATTTCTTCCAAGAAAAAAATCGAATCCTTCATATTGACGACTGTCGAAATTTTCACTAGATTTTCATTGGTGCTTCACTTCACATTTTGCATCATGCAGAAAAGATATCAATCGGCCCTTTTTGGTTCAACAAAAGAGCGAGGTTAGCATCAATTTCTTCGTCCAAAATATATTTGGAACAATAGTGATTTAGTAACGATCTATCATTGGTTTGACTTGCTATAATGTGGGGTGGAATTGTATATGATCAATTGGTTTCGCTTTATTTGGTCATTTTTGGCCGACATATACTTTCATCTAAAGGAATTTTCATTGAAAATTTTAGAAAACCCGTCAGCGCAGAATGATAAATTCGAAGAAATTAAGTTTTGCACTCTCCGAAGAGATATCTTGTTTTAAAGTTTCGAGAACAATTGCCTGATTTTGTTGTTTTGTACTTTTCCGTAGTTTTTGCTCAAAAGTCCGATAGCGTTCGCTAAGTTTGCTGAATTGGTTAACATTGGTTATGACATAGGCAGTTATTGTCTGATCGTGTAGTTTTTCAATGAAAAAAAACCATTAATTTTCATGGAATGGGATGCCCATTTTTCTTAGAGTCTTTTGGTCCTTCAATTTTAATGCCAACTACAGATTAGTCAGTTTTTGTAGAGGGGTTCAATTAGTTCAACTCAAGTGCAAATGAAGCCCAATAAAAAATTTTAGGATATTAAGTTTTTTCGGGGAAAAAGTCATTGTTTTTATGGCTATGACATCGCGTTTTTGTAGATTTTTAACGATTATTTCAAGTTTTGTCTGCTGTCACTGTTCACTGTGCACATGATTCTTTCTCTTTTACCAAAGTTCCAATTGGTTATGAAAAGTGAGATTGTGAATTGATCTGAAACTTTTAAGAGATAACTAATAATCTTAGGAGTAAATTTTTTCCTTCAAATTTTTGATGAGTCTCATTAATGACAGGTTCTTTTATAAAGTAAACATCCGTTTTGTGTTTTTAATAGTTTTTGTGACACCTATGCTATCAGTTTTTTGTTCAATGTTTTGATATCTCCTGCATCTGTAAATTTTTCTGTCCTGTTACTTTATGATATTTGATGAGAGATGGCACAGGTGTTGAATGAGTACCATCAAACAAAAAAGTATACTTTAGTGAAAGGACTTATGGTCTTAATTGCTTCGACAGTTGTGTGACCTAATTGATTCGACAGCCTGTTTAATTCGACAGTTGTGTGACTTTTTTCCCTTTATTTGGAGTTTTTGCCAAGGTAAAACATTTTGTGAACAGTTAAAAGTCTCAATAGCTGCGTTATCTTTTAGAAAAAAGGAAATGTCAACTTCACAAGCCTATCTATACAAACCAAAGAAATCGAAATCCAAAGTATTGCGACTGTACTAGTGTGCTGTCTTCTTATTTGTTCATCTCCTTTTCGGTTTCTCACTTCGGTAATGTGTCAAAAAGAGTGATTTTTCGTTATGTAGTAAAAAAAACTATTAGCTAAAAAATTTTGATTAATTTTCAAATAGGCTGTAATGTGGAGTGAAAAATTGGTGTTTTTAATTAATTTTGTTTTTGAGGGAATTTTTTTTCCATGCAACGTTTAGACTTTTAGCGTTTCGTTCTTGAAGGCTATTGCAACAATAATATTGTATCCGAATTGCTCCTTTTTTCATTTGCATCAATTCATAATCGAGCAGCTAATGTTTTTTATGACTTTGACAACATTTGTTTCAAAAGTTTTACTGAATACTCCTTTTCCCCCGCTTTTTTCATTATTAATAGTCACACAGCAAAAGCTGGGACTATGATCGGACTTCTTTTGGTTTTTCTATTCAATCGTCAAGATTTTTGGTACGAGCACATGACGTCACAACTTCAAATCTGCTTTTGTTCATTCGTTCATTCAATTTCGAACTGAATTGAGTGCGTGACGTCATTTGTCACTCTTAGTGGAGCGAGTTTTTTGTTCATTCGCGTGATTAAAATTTTGGTTACACTTGACTTACCTCACTCTCAAAAATCACTTCCTCACTATGAAATTGACTTTCTTAAATTAGATTCAAAGAGATTATGTCAAGTGAGCGCATGCCACTCTAATTGAAGGTTAATTAAGAGTAGTTAATAGAAGCAGAAATAAGTTATACAGATTCATAATCAATATATAACATCTCAACATTTAATCAAAAACTTCTCATTTTCGTCTCTATCTTTACTATCTTTTTGAGATTTCCGATCTCACAAAGCTATTGTGGCTATTTTCCGGCAATATGCCAACTATAAATTATGTTTGTCCTTAAGCATCTTTTATGACAGGTCTTATTGGGTGCTAATGAGTCATTAATGGAACTAATTGATGGTTTGAAACCATAAAAAGTGATTTTCTTTCAGAAAAATTGATAAGAGATTTCACTTTTGCGAGTTTTCGTCGTAATTTTGATGTCCTTTCCTTTAATCCTGTTAAGAAGAGGTCTCGTGGTTTGACTTTTGGGATTATATTGATACATTTCATAGTTTCAAATCAAAGCTAGGGTTTCCTAAGATTTTGATGTTAAATTTCATCAAGAATTAGGGTCCAATTCTTCAATTTTGTTAGTTTTCCTTGTTAACTGTTAACTTTGTTGTCTTGCCTAGTGCGTTGTCTATTGTCCTGTTTCATTTTGACTAACCCATTGATTATTTCTCAGTCATTTAGATTGCTAGAACAAATACCATGTCTTCTAAAGTTTCATGGTGTGCGATGGTTAAGGGTTAAGTATTTTTGCCGTACTTTCATTCTTTTTTTCATTTGGCGACCCTGACATTCATATACATTCAGTTTTTTGCCGATTTCTTTAGTTTTTGTCTCTTTTTGCTTTGCTTTTCATGATTCCCACAATTTTGTCTCTTCGTCTACTCATTCTAAAAATACGTGCCAATACTTTCTAAATCTGTTGCCCGTTTTAATGATTCTGAGATCAATATGGAAAAATTCAATTTAACTTTGTAATTGTTTGCAGATTTTTTGGTTCGATTTGGGCATTGTTTGGTGACTGTCGCTGTTAATTTTTGTTGTGAAATGTTAAATGTCGGGTAAGTAGTTAAACCAATTCTTTGAACTGTTTTTCAAGAATTATCGCGTTATGCTTTCTACTTCGTCGAATTAAATGTAGTTTTGCTTTATCTTAGTTTTCAGATTATTAAAAATTTTGCAAGAAATGTTTCGGACTTACTTAAGCGAGCTTTTTTCTTTGTTGGTTCTGCTCACTGCATTTTTAAAAACAGTTTACCATCAAATAATCTAAAATTAGATGAGCAGATTCATAAGAAGGATTCAAACCTAGAAAACGGATAAACCCAAACACCCTAATTCTAGATGCCCTCTGTTTGAATAATGTTCTTATAGTTTTTAGGTACCAAGTCATATGTTTATTGGTTGATGTTAATCCTCGTTTCCTCTCATTAAGAAATATGAGTTTGTCCAACAACAACATGATTTTAAAATGGTTCGCAACTCAAATGGGATTTTGTAGAAAAAACATTTTTAGTTTTCTATCAATCCAGCAGGGGTCATGACGGCTAATATTTGGCAACTATCGGGTTATGCTAGATTTCATGCAAAAATTTTTCAGAAACATGAGCTCTGAATGTCCAGTTTAGGCTGAAATTTCTAATACTTTCGGCGAATAGCATGGGTTTTAATGATTTCAACAATTTCTTCGTTTGTAGAAGATTTGTATTTTTGTTCTTGCATATATTTGCTGTTATTTTGTAATCTATATGACTGAGTCTCACTAATGAGAGGTTGCTTTGACTACCAAAAGACCGTATGCTAATCTCTTTATCGTTTAATGAGTTTAATAGCAGAAAGCTGCCACAAATTTCGAAACCATTGGGTTTCAAAAAAATCAATGAGTCTCTGGACTTTACCTCTTTTGCTTTTTAAATAAACCTTACCGATAAGTAACATTGCTTTTTAGTTCTCTTTCATGTTTCTTTTGTTTTGTAGTCTCATTATTGGGCAGGTCTCATCAGTAGTAAGGTATATATACAGGAAGATCGGGCGGGGGGAGAACCTTCGAGATCGTTTCGGCAGAGGGGGATCCCTGATCCCTTTGGAGAGATCTTTTATGTTAAGAAAGCAGTAAATGCGCATTATGTATTTGTCTGGCGGGTTATTGTTGGTATTGCGCTATTGGAAAGCCAGTCTAGTTTCAACTTGCCTTGCTTATTTGTGGTAAAACGTAGCAAATTATAGTTGAATCAAAGCTGAATTTATACGTTACAAGATATAGAAAAGAATTGTTATAGAAACTGTTATAGATAAGAGAAGTAAAAGCGTCAAATTGAATAGAAAATAGCGCTTTGTTTGGTTGATTGAGAGTCTGATTCTATCGCTTCATAATCAATAAATGGGTTATACAATGGGCGTTTTCCTTCTATCTCATTTTTGTCGGCAATTTCATCAGGATCAATATCAGACTCGCTGATTGCGTCGGTTCTCACGAACTCAGGGTACGGAATTTCAGCGTTGTCAGTATTCGTTTCAACTGTGGTTTCGATTTCCCTCTGGATTTCATTTTAGTTCAACTCTCTAGACTACTATGTATCGAGAGTGTATCGTTTATCGTCAAAAGCGTTGAGCGACACTTTATTAATGGTTACTGTATGTGATTGGTGGCTGCTAGAAGCTATCCTATGATTTTGCGTGAAGATCAATTGACCAAAGGAGAAAGTTTCTTTGAATCTATCATGCGTCAGTTGTCTTTGGGCTAATTTTGTGACGTCTTTAGCTGATTTCTGCTGCCCACTATCTAAATCAAGTCATTTGAACAGTCCCAACTAACAAGCTGTGCATTGATACGTGTGAGTTTCATGAAAACTAAATTACCAATTGCATTTACTGATTGGAGCGCAAAATTCTCGAATAGGCACACTGGCAAACTCGTCCTCAAACTTCAGGACGAAATATTTTTTCATTTTGGAGAAGAGCTGGTGCTGTGGTGGATAGTTGGAGAAGTAGAAATGTTACAAAAATATAGCAGTGAATCAGTATCGGAGTAGAGAATTTTCAATCAAATTTTGGCATCATCACTGTATAATAGAATTGGAGCAGGGGTAGATTGGGCAGATCAAGTACATTAGACCCTGCAATAGTAGGTTTATTCCAATTAATCCAATTTTTTGCAATTTTTATCTCAGCCAGGCTTTCTCTAAAGATTTTTAACAATTTAAAGTGAAAGTTTTGCGTTCTTTGTAGCGCACGTTGAGCATTTCGAGCAAAAACGACTTGATCACGGTTCTTTTTAGTTTCGCACGTTTTTGCAAACGCCAAATTATTGATGGCTTTATAGAACTTCTTGTCAAAAGCAGTACTGGAAGCAATCCGGAGACTGGTATTAAGCTCCATAGGGTCGCAACCAGTTGGCTTGCTCAAAAGTTAATGCCCTATGAAGTTTTGTGATTTAGAGCCCCATTGAATTATAGAATTGTGCCAGCCGATAATGTAGCGTGTAGTGGTTTCTAGCCAACAGCATTTGAATGAGTTTCGGCGCAGATGACTTTCTAGGTAAGTGCATCTGTACCTTCAAGTTTTTCTAGTAACTACTCAGCCGAAGTTGTTTGATGTCCAACTTCGATGGCGCCAGAGGGAAGTTTTGACCTTCATGATTTTCGGGTGGATAACCAATATAAATTTCAACGATGCAGCCATTGACGACGTTTCCAGTATTTCATCGAGCGTGATGTATGAGTCAAGCAAAAAACTTTTAGTGGCAAGTGATAGTTTTGCATATTGCCGCCGTAAAGGTTATCTGTATCTATCTAGCATCAACGCATATATAGATGGTTTAGAGGCATCAAAGTTGGGCTGGTGGCAGTTGTATGCTTGAAACAGTCGTGGCTCATAGATTGAAGTCACTCCTCCGCGCATCAAGTGCTCTACAAGTTCAAAATGTTCTCTCTCGGTTACCAAATGCAAGTCGGGTGGGCATACCTTGAGGAAAGCAACTCCAGATAAGTTTGATGCTCCATAATGCTGTGCACAGTCCAAGCCGTACGTGTCATAGCAGATATTTCTGAAAGCCTCAAAGACGCTCGCCAGGAGCAAAGTGTCGTAAGTTAGATAAAGGTCGTGGTAGTCGCCGATGTTTTGACAAGCAAATTTTGAAACAACTGTTTGAGCACGATTGTAGTCGGTTTCGTTGATAGTGACTTCACCGCCATGCAAAGTATTTTTCCATTACAATAATGGTAGCAAGACATTTTGTTCAAAAACCTGTTCTGATGTGATGGAGGAATAACACTAAAACCGGTTTTGGCAGAGAAGTTGAAACTAGCTATTGGAGTAAGATTCATAATTAGAACGCAGAATTTCAAAGCGACTGTCGGGCAGATCAGCTACCAAGAACTTGAGTGATTGGGGCGTGACGTTAAATGAGTCAATAAGCCTAATGTATTCGAAGAAGGGCACTTGTTGTCCGGCCTCCGACTGAAAGTTATTTATGAACACACTCCGACAGAGAGTTATATATATTTTTTTTCAGTAGAAGGTATAAATTCAAACTTTGTTTCCGGACTAGAGTTGAATGTTCTGCGACAAGTGTTACAGAGTTGATGCTCCCGCCCTAGCAAATGAGAATCATAGTGACAATGGACAAGAAAAAGCTCAGCCTCATCGTTTATTTATTTTTCACATATACAACATCTTGTGTTATTTTCAGGTGCTGGAACAGCTCCTCTGTAGGGTCCATAGAAAATTCGTTTTCGGTTGTAGATGTCACACGTCAGTACGTGCAAAGACTTTACAAATTCGTTAAAACAGTTTTACCTCTTTTGAGTTTAAAGCTGACAGCAATTGCTCTACCGTGTTCTATGGCTGCTATAGCATAACCACAAGGTTCATGTTTTTTTAATTCCTGCCGTGTGGGATAGAGGATGAAGGTTGTGCTCTAGCAATTGGAACAAGATAGGACAAACTAGGAAGAAGCTAGCGTGCTTTCCAGTTTCGAAACTGTAGGGAAGTGTTGCTTTCTTTTGGCATTAGGATTTCGGCTGCTGCATTTTCGCTTCATGTTTTAACATGGTTTTGATTAGTTTCTCTGTTTATACACAAATGAAAACAATTTTGCCATGCGCTATGTCTTTGAAGTACGAGACAAATCGTTCGAGATTCAAGTTGAATACGTAGTGATGGGCATTCTCATCGTGCAGGAGAAGAAGGTTCATAGTGAAGCTTTTGTTTGGTTTTTTGGAGACGTTTTTTGGAGACGAGAATCGCAAACGTGTTTCCTCGATTCTGCAAACGAAACAAATTCATGAAGATCAATACATTTTTCACCTTTTTGTTTCGTTTAGAGGGGATATTTGATTTTTAGTGATATTATTTAACAAATATATACCCGAAAACATTAACGCGAACGTTGTTGGCGTCTTCAAAGTACGGTAATCTGTTTATGGGCATTGGCATCTGATAGTCTCCGAGTGGATGTTGTTCCGCACTCTTGTACGTATCTTGATTCGTCTTTTCAATTCCCGATCGACCTTCTGTCAGTGATTTGATTCAATTTTTTAAGAGTACGCGGCAACGAAACAATACACGAAGCAGTTGTGGTCAGAATGGTTTCGTATGTTGAGCAATGAACGGAATCAGTTCAGGAAACCAAGTAGAAAGATATATGACGATGCATGCACTTGAATTCCATTATGTTTACTTTGTGTAGAATCCATCCACTGCCCTGTGATGAAAACAGGAAGAGAATCTTCAACATCTTAATCAAGATCTTGGCAAATTCTTCGTTTTAGAGTCCAAGTACACTGTAGTCAATTCAGAGCTAGCAAAGATTTCGCTAGCTTGCTCTTCGTTGTCATAATGGTTTTTCCTTTGTAGAAATCCAGAGACACAACCAACTGATCTTGGCTGCATTCAAAACTTCTGCGTTTATAAGGTCAGTTATGGTGTGTTTCGATTGTTCAGCATGAACTCCGTGAGATATTGGCCATCCTCCGTTCCATAAATAGCGAAAACTTGAAGTACTCCTTGAAAATCGGATTCTGTTAGTCTTCTGCTTGTTTAACTAGTTCTCGAGGGCAGCCCATGTTGATCTCTTATGTGTGTGTGGCAAAGTGACGTGCAGAATCAAAGCCAATGTAGCAGTAGAGGCAACACTGTACTAACGGGTTATGTTGGTTACCAAATGCCGATCGAGAGTTCGCAGACCGGTTGAAGTGAAATCACAGTGTTCACAGCGGTACATTGGAACTACGACTTCATCAGGATGCACGTTTTTTGGTGAAGATTGCGATTGGTGCAAGACTTGCATGAGTAACTCGTAATTGAATCAATTTAAAAGCTAAATGGTTTTGAGTTTGAGCTAAACCAAACCTTCAACTCTCTAAAATGAACCAACGTCCCGAATGGTTCAATTTTAAAACAAATTCTAAACAAAATTTTTAGGCATAAAGTTTCTTTCCAATTAGTTAACTAAAGGATTACACAAGTATGAATAATATCATTGCGCAATTATGACAGCCCAATCAATTAAATTAGGAGACGGATGAAGCTTTAGAAACATCTTTTTATACCGTATGACGGTGTTTAGCATTTTACGCAAATTTAGTCCCTGCTTTATGCAAATTCTATCATTCGTCAATGAATAAGGGTGCAGATCATGGTGTATGCAAATCTATTGGCAAATATGATTGGTATTCTGGCCGAGGAGGGCTACAATCAATTCCTATGCAAAGTTGAATTAAATTGTAAATACCAATGCTTGTCGTAGTAGCCGGAGCAACATAGCCGTAATCTCTATGCAATGTATGCGTAATTTTAATGCAATTACGTGCATTAGCATGCCCTATTTAATTAAATAGCTTTATTGGTGTTCTAGTGCAACTGAATATCTCCTTTTGTGGATGAAAAATGATTATAAGCGTTTTTCTAATCAAAAACATCGAAAAAAACGTTTTTGAATATTGTTCTGACTTTAAGTATAACATTTCTCACCAATGAATACTGGAGGCAGAATCAATTGATGGTTGAAAAATTTCTAAAACTAAGAAAAAATGTTTTTGAAAAATGGAATAAAAATAAATTTTCAATCGTTTTTTATTTTAATGTAACTCATACTTTTACAGCGTAAGCATTTATGGAGACTAGTTTTTACATAACTTTGGAAAATCCTCGGGAAAACGATTTTCAAAAGATATGGCAGCCACATTTGGCGATTGAAAACAGTTGTTTGCCAAAAACCGTGTTCCCATGGTTTTTTGGCCATGATCAACATAACTTTCTTTTTCTGTAACAAGGCCGTAAGAAAAACTCAATCTGAGCATTTTTCAGCAAAAGAATCGCATCGAAATTGATTTTGTTAAATTTTTCTGAAAAGTTGACCAGGTTTTCAGAAAAAAAAAGTTTTTTCTCTAAATTTTTTTAAGAGGTCTTTCTAAAGTGACATCTTCAAAATGTACCAAAAAGATAGTGATAATATTGCAACGTTAAAAAATTTTATGGCTTTAGATTGTCATAAAGAAACTTTTTTTTTCAAATTTTGTAGTTTGCACAAAAAGCTTGATTTTCTACAAACAATTTTTTTCTGTAATAGATATGAAAAAGTTTGGAGCATGTTGTTTTACATAATATGAGATACTTATTAATTATTTTTCTTTCGAAAATAAGCGTGAACACCACTCCTCAATAAAGGTGTTTGAGTCATATTTTGTAGACCATATTGTGCTCTATAAAACCAAGTTTATACGTGTTTTTTCATTTTGCAAATTTTGTCACTTCTTACAGGTTTCCGAAAAATTTTTTTTATCAATTTGGCTTTAGTCCTTCGAAAATTTTTTTTGGTTTTCGAAAATCAAACCAATAAGACTCAATTTTTTTGTAGACAAAAAACATTTAATCTTCTTCGCACAAATTCGAAGCAATTTAATCAGAGGAATGAACTCAACATTTTGGAAAATAATTTTTGATCTTTCTAATGAGAAATATATCACAACATCAAACTGAGAGTTTCGGAATTTCTAAACTGATTTCAGAATTTCTAATCAAAGAGTTTTTCACAGGGTCCAATAGACCTTCTTCTTCGTGGCGTGAGATTGAGTTTTGGCTTCTCGGAGTTTTTGGGTGTTGTTGTTGTTGCTACCAAGATTGAACCCGTTTCTGTTCTTCATTTTCTGCTGTTGTTTCATGCCTGTCTTCCAAAATTGTTGTTGGTGTCGTTGAACCTGAGCCACACCGTGTTCTGGAGTCGCTTGCAGACAAATTCTGCATCATTTGAATTGCAGTTTCTACGCAAGTTTCTCCTCTGTAACGGGGGGAAGACAGAGTCGGCGAGCTCTCGGGAGTCACAGTGACACTAGGATCAGAAGTTGGCGTTAAAAAACGCACTCTGGTGTCAGTGGTGGTGATTTGGTATTCATTTGAATAAGTTAACATTTCCCATACAGTTGACTACGTTCTACAACACAAACTTCCCAGGTAATTTGATATAAAAAGCCTTTCACTACAAGCAAAGACAAAGAGTGCCTCGATTGCTATTTCGATTTATATAAATCAGAAAATAGGTTGATGAGAGCTACTCTCAAAACCTATGAAAACACTGGGACGTACGTCTTTGGAAAACTTTTCAAGAGAGAAGACAATGGATGTTACTTTGAACAGAGAATATCCCTTACAACAGAGGAATTTGACAAATTTTTGAAAAAACTGCATCAATTGACTTGCAGTTGTCAAGGAGCCAAAATTCTATGCAAGTTTCTCCTCTGTAAAAAGGGGAAAACAGAGACGGTGAGCTCTAGGGAGTCACAGTGACACTAGGATCAGAATTGGCGTAGAAACGCATCCTGGTGTTGGTGGTGGTGACTCGGGTGAATGCGGAAGGCCCCATAAATCGGTTAGGTCTCTACAGGCACGAACTTCTCTCAACTGGTTTTCGAAAGTGGGCACGCAGTCACAATAGTATTTGTATAGAGTGGTTCGAGTTTTTTCTTTTTTCATTGTAGCAATGTTATACGGGTAGAGACAAAGTGTTTACAGATGTGTTAGCGACAAAGGTGTAACGAACCCGCCTGAAGTGATAAAGGTTCCACTGCAAACTTCACTCTCTTTGTCCGGCGAGGTTACAATGAAGTAAATGAAGATTTTGGGTATTATGAAGTGCTCAAGCGTTGTTCAATTCTCCTGTTTCTCGTTTGTTTTTTGTTGAATAAAAAACCACAAAGTTTTTGTGAAACCTTTGGTACACAATTGTTCGCTCCCTGAGATTGTTTTGGTCACTCAGTACATGGAAAGACATTTTCTGCGTTTGAAAAAGTTTGATCAGATAAAAATATTTTCTTGTATATAATTTTGGAATGCATTGAAAAGACGATAAGCGAATTATTTTTTTCGAATGTTTTTGATAATTGAACAGGAAAACGATTTGAAGGTAATTTAAGCTGGAGATTTTTTTTTATTTGTTCACAAATATTGTCTTCTGCTAAAACAGTAGATTTTCAACAAAGTTGAAGAAATGCTGTTTCGAAACTGAAACAAAAGAAAGTTTTGCGGGGAGTAGAGATTTTACCTCATGTAGTTTATGTGAGTTAACAGTGGTTCCAGTGTCCACACCCAAAGGCAAACTATTTTTGCCATGAATTTTGATTGAAAACATATTTGCTTTATTGCTTTGGCTATAACAGATTTCGACAAAAGACTGAAACTGCACTTGTATTAACAAAATTTATTTGAACGCCAGGTGTTTTCCATTAAGTTGGATCAAGTCGGATAAGTAGAACACACACATGTTTAACCCAAGAATGCCGCGCGCCAGAGGTGGAGAGCACGCTGCTTGAAGTTGAAACCACACGTTGGTTCCTTTTTATGACGGAATTACCACACCCAACAATTATTCCAATCTTTTCAGTCAATTTCTTCGAAGCTCATGGTGTTAGGGACTATTACCAGTGTGTATTGGTGTGTATGTGTGTATCGGTTAGCAGGGCTACGTTGACCCACCAAAAAATTGCTTTTGATGTTCTATATAACTCCATTTCAGGTAATTATAAGAGAATTACACGGACTTCTGCAGACATTGATATATGTGAATCACGTGAAACACCCTTATCAGTACCGTTTTGGAATGAATAACGAACATTTGAATAAGCTGACCTTTCCCATACGGTTGACTACGTTCTAAAAAACCGGCCGCTAAAAACCATAAACCAGCGGGAAAGGAGTTTGGATACGAATCAGCGTCCTCATCCTCGGCTGCTTCCGCAGATTATTCAATACTGTTGAAGCAATGTTCGAACGATCGCCGGTTTACTTCAAACACTTTCACAAGGCGTTCAAAATATTCTCAGCTTGTGATGAAAAAGCGGAGTTATATGGTGTAAAAATTATGCTGTGTGTGTTCATTTTGAAAACTCCTTTTGCATTTTGAACACTAACCATTACCATGTTTTGGTGGATACATAAGACGTGAAAAATTCTTCAGACAAATCAAAGTTTTGAAAAAAAGCTATTCGGAGCCTTGTCTCTACACAATTTTCAAGATTTTGTTTACCAATTCGAACACCCTAGAGCTGAATGGAGAAGTTTTTCAAAAGCTTGTTCTGGCGGTTGAGTACAAAAATTCCGCACAGTATCCTACTCAATTCAGAAACTGTTGCCAAATTTCTCTAACATAGCTGCTAATCGAAAGGTCAACAACAACAACAGCAGCAGCAACGTGATGTTGAATTAAGTCAATCAACAACGACAGCAGCAAGGAAGCAGCTCACAAATTTAAAATCCACCAAATGTTTTGCAAAATTGTATTTCGAAGTTCAATAACCAACAAGCTCAAACTGATAGCTTTGCAAGTGAATCTCTAAAAAGATTTCGAAAATATTTTGTCTGGGCCAGACTCAGGTGCTTTCTGTCAAATAATGGACATATTTGTGAGCGGACATGTTAATTCGCTTGTCGACTCTGATTTTTTGTTTGCACGCATAGTGTATGAAGAGAAAAGAAAAAATTTGAAAAGAAACATTATTCGACTAAGCAGAATTTTAGTAGAGTTAGAACATCATCTGATGCACAAATCGAATCAAATCAAAATCACTCATTTTTACAATTTCTGATTTATTTAAAATGTATTGAGCAACATAAATACCAAATAAGCCACGCAAAATGGATTTCTGTGTTTTCATTGGTTTATTTCTAAACATTTTCATACAGGTTTTGAATAACAAGAGCAGCAGAGGCCAATCTGTTGTACAAACGTTTGTATGAAGCCCAGGCGGATCAGCAAAAATGTAATTGCTTTTATTCCTACAGAAAGGCTTCTAATGTGTTCCAATAGAGTCAGAGCTTGATTTATTCACAATAACGAATCTATATTATAAAAATTTCAAGTGATAATTATCAACTGCAAAGACACCATAAAGTTTGTACTTGAGCAGTTTACACGCTTGAATCAGGCTCTTATTTCGTCTTCATCCGTCAAATTGTCAAAACATGATTTTTCACAACCTTCCGAGCCGAATCGATGAAAATAGTGCTCGGTTTTTCATCAGAAATGAAAATTTTTATATTACTTGGCAAGGCAGCCGAAGACTTGAGTTCAATTGAATTCAAACAACTGGCGAGTTCAGGGTGAATGAAACCATGCGACGCCTGCTGAGTGCAAGTGAGATCAAACACCATAACAAAATGGTTAGGATCTTCAGTCAGAATTTGTCGATTTAGGCTAAACCTGACATTGTGTTGAAGTACAATCATTTGACGTCTATTTTTTTTTGGGGGGGGGGGTGGAGGCTGTCAGCAACGGGGAGTCTATTTTGATAAATACAAATCTGCTCCAGACAAAGTGAAAATTTACCAAAGTGAAAAGGATTCGGTTGATTGCTTCCTAAGAAAGCCCCATTTGTGTTGAGACAAAATGCAAGGCGTCGAATAGATTCCCTTCTAAATACATCCTCCTGTTTCAAACTTTGCAAACCAGTGGAAGCAAAAAATGTTTTAGTTATATTTTCCAAGTAAGGATAGGACGCTGGCCTTGATAGTAATTTTTTTTTCAATTGCAGAGACCACGTCATCGTTCAGCGTCATTTCTCACATACAAATTAGTTTCAATAATTTCAACCTTGTCCGAGCATCGCCGGAAATTATAACAAGAAATCTGTTGATCGTCGAAACAAAATCCGAAGAGTGACTCCACTCAAAAGATGTCGATCGCATTTAAAAAAATTTACTGCCACATTTCCATAAAAAGTACGTTCGGCTGGTTTTCGTCTATAAACGTCAACTTTTGCTATTGCTCCAGGATTGTCTTCGTACAAATAACCTTGGCAAGACAACCAAGTAGCTCTTGCGTCTGTGTAATGAAATTATCAGTTACAATGAAATTTTCGTGAGCATAATTTCCATTTGCATTTAAAATTTTTAATCCATTGGCAGATACTATGCAGTCAGAAAAAACGAATGTAAAACATTAATGCAGAAGTAAGGGACGTCTGTTTTGCTTACGTCTGTTGCAGCTCCAGCTTCTAATTTCAAATCGGCTTCAGAAGCTTGAAATTTCTTGCTTTTGATTTCCAGGAACCTTTTTGTAGGTCAATAATATTTTTTCTGTCTCCAGCAACCTCAATTTCAAGCATGGGTCCTTTAGGGTTTTAAACCGGCCGTACTTTTGAAAAAAAACTACCATCAGAAGTTACAAGAAGCTCTGGTTTTTCAAGTAACTCTAGGGAACTATGTGTTGCATACTATGGTAACATATTAACGATCATCTTTAACTCTAGCAAATAAATCCGACCGATTTCTTTTTTGCTGTTTATATTTCGAAATGAAGGTCTTTCTCATATTAGAACTTTTTCTAGATCTTGAACAAGAACGTTCAGACTGTCTTCGATTTATTCGGTTTTGCTGTCTCATTCGCAGTGCTATGGAGCCTCCTGTTTGCTTTTTGATTGTACCTGAAATAGAGTTTTTCAGCCCCTACTTTGCAGATTTTTTTTCCTGACAACATTCACTAACTCGGGTACACTTTGTAAGAAAACTTCTTTTCCGACTCGTTTTGCTGTGTGAAGAATGACTTTTCGTGGAATCGGTAAGGCAGTTCGACCTATGCCAATTGCTGAAGCTCCAATGCTGCTTTCTTTTGTTCATAATGTCCAAAAAATAAAGCAACGAAGATGCTTGATTGGTGTGGTACGATTCCATTGTTTTACTCACCACATTTTCTGAAATGCAACGTCAATATTACTTTACCAGTCCCTAAAAAGGGGACCAATTGAACTGTTTCAGTACGTAACTCTATGGAATATGATTGAATCATTTTTAAAAGTAGTTTTTTATAGTCCAATATTAAAGAAAAACATTTCTATGTGTTGGTTCAAGTTCACAGACGCTACCGCTTTTCAGAGCTTGTTTTGAATCAATTACACGTAATAACGACGCCATAGCGTAACCAACAAACAGATACTGAAAAATTGTTGTGTAAATGAGTATTGGGTGCTTTTGAGCGCACAGATCAGCGAGGAATTCTCCATAACAGGCTTTTGTCCCATCGCTCTTCATTAGTTTATTTGATGTAACTGTATTCATTTTGTACCCAATATGTACACCATGTCTATCCAGAATTCCATTAAAACCCACAAAACTGTCTGTTTCTGCACTAGAAAAGTGATTCCCTCATTTTTACCTAAAAGTTTTCCGTATTTTCCAATACACTTGATTTCGCGAAACGAAAAAAATTAATCGGGTGTTCCAACTGTTCGCTTGATAGTAAGCAGAACATAGGAAAAGGTCGGGAAATGACATTGGCATCAAATGAATTTCTGTGTGAGTCCTCGTAACCCTTAAGATTATATGTTATCAAATCTCCATTGCCGTTTTTTTTGTCGGAAAAATAATTTCGGCAAGTGGTACCCTCCAGTCGCCAGATGGCTGGATTTCATCATTGACAAGTTTCTGAACGAAGCTGGGGTGTTTTGATCAAAGATCTCCATCGAAACGATAGAATTAACATGTAGCGTAAACTCGTCTTCGAATCGTTTACTTCCCATTTTTTAGAGGAGACTCTCGTCTTAGTTGAAATTCGGGTTGATAGAATTTATCCTGGATAACTTTATCGAGGATAACTTTTGTCCGCATCAATAATAGAATACGTGGGAGGATGCAATATTGGGATAGATACAATTTCAAAAACCTTTTCAGTAAACAACTGTTTGTAGGCCTTCCCGAACATCTCTTTTTTATTTTTGACTATACGCACAAAATCACCAGTAACAATTTGGGATTTTGAGAAACTGCTGTATTTGCTGTCAAGGACACAAGCCTTGGAACGTCTTTCTTTGTAACTTTGTTCGGAGCAAGCTTTATCGTTCGATTTACTCTAGAACTGATTGTTTTAACAAACGCATCCACTTTTTCTAGATATCAATAAATCCACTTTCCTTCTAAGTGTCTATAGATTATATTTATCAAAGAGCATTTATTTCGTTCCGCAAAAGCAGAGACTTTTTCTCACTGAACGTACTGTATAAATGATTTCCGCGTTCAGCGCATAGGCTTTGAAAGCACCTAGGAACTCGATATCATCGGGAACCCGAATTTTTTCAGGTGATTTATGACTGGTCATCATTTTGAAGGCCTGTCTCTGTGGAATATTCCGTTTTCAGTGGCTGAACCATGAGACACCTTGACAGACAGTCAACAGCCACCAGAAGATATTTTACACCATGGTTGTTTTATTGCAAGTATTTCAATATAAGTTAGATCTAAGGACCAGTTCTCATCTATGTCGCTAACAACAATTGTAAGCCTTGGAAACACTAGGTTACGTGAGCGGTATTTGGTGAAAGATAGTTTTGTTTCCAGAAAAGTTTTAACTTTCTTCATTGATAATTTACTCAAATTTGGCAATCTCCTTGCGCTTCCAAATGACGCAGAACAGTTCAAATAGAGCTTGCCGCTCTTTCCGCGGCAAGCTCTTTCCGCGGCAAGCTCCTTTCCGATCATTGTCAATAGAAATTCCAGTCTTTTCTACGCGCCTCTTCCGCTGTATTCTCTTCACTTTCATCGACTCTTGGCTTTCCGTTTTTCCATTGGTTCAGATTGTCGTCCTTCTTGCTCTTTTCTTGTTTTCTTCTTGACACAGTTTCTTTTTTCTTTTCACTGTACAACTGGTCTACGACCGTTTTTGCGTGAGTATTATAAACCAAGTCGGCTGATATATCAAGTTCACTCAAGATTATGGAATTATTTGTGACCAGTCAATTTTTTTTTCAGTTGTTGAAAATTGCACAAAAAGTTTGTTACCTCTACTCCTTGAGACTCAACGCAAATGTGAAGAATGCTACTCTCTTCACTAAAAGAAACACTATTTGAATTGAAAGTTTTAATTAGAATAACTGCAGCTCTTTTGGTTTTGTTTTCATACACTAGTTTCAGTTCTAACATTATTGAGTCACTTGATGATTCCTCCTTTTTTCGTTATTGGCTGTCATCACTATACACTGTCGTCACTAAAAATTGATTCGGTTTACATTGTGTACATCACTTGTTGCATCGCAGCTACTCTTTCTTCTCTTGATCAACCTATCAGAGTTACTGTCGGACTGTTATTCTTTTTCCTCATTGTTTCGTTCCAAATTTGGACTAGTTCTTTTAGGAGTGGTAACTGGGTTGCTTTTCGCTGATGCATTGGATTATCCAATAAATTCTTCCTTGGTTGGGTTTCTTGAAATGAACACTCTTTTGGGGATATATAAACTCTTCTGCATGCATTTATTGACCTTTGAGTAAATTTAGAACGGCAATCCCAAAGCCCGAATGAGTTCTGGTTTTTTAGCGTAAACATTTTGCTTTTCTTCAAACTTGTTTCTTTCGACAATGATTGTTGAAAAGAGTTTTCCTGATTTTAGGTAACTGCTTGTTCACTGAAACATTGCCATTGGTCACATTGAGCAAACACTCATAAAGAAAGTTTATAAACTTATTTGGTGCTTGTTTGAGCATTTTTCTGAAATTGTTCTCGGGCAGCTCGAGCATTTGCTTTAGCGAACATAAATCTTCCTCTCTCATCTGTCAAAGTAGTGATCAACTTTTTGGAATAAGGTGGATAAAAAATAGTCGGTTTTGGGTGTACAATATCTTAACAATAACTCAAAGAGTCTGATGTTTTTGGATCTACGTCATTGAGTAAGTGTCGAAAGTTTTTTTTTTGCAAGCTCACAGCTTTTCTTCAAAACAATTGCATTGTTCAACTGTTTTCAACATAGGTGATCTGCTGTATGTCTCTAGGTGATTTGAACAAAATGAGTTGATTTGTGTTCAGATCATTTGTTCGCGACCATTTACTCTGTTGAAGTTATGCTTAACATAAATCACACTAATGCTTTTATGGCGTCCGACTTTGCAAGTTTTAAAAACTCTTTGTCATTGAATTTTTTTTTCACACGAATAGTCAAACACAAGCACACAGTTTTCCAGCTGAGAATTGAATTCGAATCCAGAAAACTTAGTGGAAAAAATGTTCACTTTACGCTCTATTGTGTTGCTCTTGGGCTTCTTGTGTTGATAGTAGTAGTTAATAGAACTGACGTTTGGATGGAAAATTTTTGTCAATAACAATTGAAAGCTAAATTCTGTTTTTCCGAAACACGACGGACCTCAAACAGCCATTAAATTATTTTGTGCATATCTTTGGATATGGAAGAGCGTACCCAACTGTGCTCGAAAGCAATGATTACCAATATGTTGATTCTTCAGAATCAAGTTTGGAAAACACAAGATTGGTTAAACACGGTAAAATTAGAAAAAAGTATAATTAAAAATTGAGTAAAAAAAACGACTTCGGAACGTGGTAGCCGAGTATTCAAAAATTAAAAACTTCCACGAACGCTTCCCTTAATGTTGCTCTTCAAAAACTAAAGCATCCAAACCCACTCTATAAGCGGCATTAGCGGAGTCTATCTGGTCTCCCTTAATCCTCATTTGAAATAAGGTTTTTGCAAAAATGATTTAACACTCCTTTTTATAGTTTAAATTGCTTTTCTTTTGTTTCTCTTTCAATCAAAAAGAATTCATAAGTAGTATATCTAGAGTCTTTGTCGTCTTTTTTAAGTCACTTTCTAATTGGCGTGCACGCCGTATCCAATTTCATTGTACACAATAGATTCTACGTTGTCTTCACTGACCAAAGTTTTAATTTCATCAGAGAAATTGTCATCGTCCAGATGTAGTTAAACTGGTGCTGTCCACTTTGGCGTAGATGAAGAGTTAGTTTCAGTTTTCTCATTTTCTGTTGCAACAACATGGTAACGACATTTGAAAGTACATAACTTTTTCTCTCAAACTGTCAAAGTAGCGATTTTTATCCACCTTTTTCTATGGAAAAAGGTGGATAAAAATTGTTGTACCTGGTTGAAATATTTTAACAATAACCCAAGGAGTCTGATGTTTTTGGATCTAAATCAATGAGTAAGTGTCCAAAGGGTTTTTTGTTGCGGTATGTCTCTAGGTGATTTGAACAAAATGATATGGGTTGTGTTCAGATCAATTGTTCGCCACCATTTAGTCTGTTGAAATAAGTTATGCTTAACATAAATCACAATAATGTTTTAATGTTATCCGGCAGTTTCAAGTTTTAGAATTTTTTTGTCACTGAAAAATTTTTCACACGAATTGTCAAACACAACCAGACAGTTTTCCAGCTGAGAAATGAATTCAAACCCAGAAAACTTAGTGGAAGAAACGTTCACCTTACGCTCTATTGCGCTGCTCTTTGGCTGCTTGTGTTGATAGAAGTAATAAATAGAACTAAAGTTCGGATAGGAAGTTTTTCTCAAAAACATTTGAAATATAATTTCTTCTTTACCACAACACGACGGACCTCAAACAGCCATGAAAAACCTATCGCTAGTGGAACTTATTTTGTTCATAGCTTTGGATTTGGAGGAGCGTACCCAAAAGGTTGATTCTTCAAAATCGAGTGTGGAAAACACAAGTTTGGTTAAAGACAATAAAATCAAAAAAAGTCTTATTAAATATTGAGTGAAATAAACAATTTCGGAACATGGTAGCCGAAAATTCGAAATTTAAAAAACTTCCACGAACGCTTCTCTAATTTTCAGTTTCAAAAACTAAAGCAATCAAACCCCCTAAATAAGCAGCTTTAGCGGAGTCTATATGGTCTCCTTTAATCCTCATTTGAGATAAGGTTTTTGCAAAAATGATTTAACACTCCGTTTTATAGTTTAAATTGCTTTTCGTTTGTCTCTTTTTCAATCCAGAGGAATTCAGAAGTAGTATATCTAGAGTCTTTGTCGTCTTTTTTTAAGTCACTTTCTAATTGGCGTTCATGTACACAATAGATTCTAAGTTGTCTTCGCTCACCAACGTTTTAATTTCATCAGGGAAATTGTCATCGTCCAGATGTAGTTAAACTGGTGCTGTCCACTTTGGCGTAGATGAAGAGTTAGTCTCAGTTTTCTCATTTTCTTTTGTAACAACATGGTAACGATATTTGAAAGTACATAACTTTTTCTATGAAATCTGTCAAAGTAGTGATAGCCGCTTTGGAGGAAGATGGATAAAAATTGTTTTACCTGGTTGTACAAAATTGTAACAGTAACCCAAGGTGTCTGATGTTTTTGGATCTAAATCAGTGAGTAATTATCCAAAGGGTTTTTGTTGCAAGTTCTGCTGTATGTCTCTAGGTGATTTGAACAAAAGGATATGGGTTGTGATGAGATTTCGCCACCATTTTGTCTGTTGTAATAAGTTATGCTTACTAAAATCACACTAATGTTTTAATGTTATCCGTCAGTTTCATGTTTTAGAAATTCTTTGTCACTGAAAATTTTTTCACACGAATTGTCAAACACAAGCAGACATTTTTCCAGCTGATTAATGAATTCAAATCTAGAAAACTTATTGGAAAAAATGTTCACTTTACGCTCTATTGTGCTGCTCTTGGGCTTCTTGTGTTGATATTAGTCGTAAATAGAACTGAAGTTTGGATGGAAAATTTTTGTCAATAACATTTGAAACCTAAATTCTGTTTTTCCGAAACACGACGGACCTCAAACAGCCATTAAAAACCTATCGCTAGTGGAAATTCTTTTTTGCATATCTTTGGATATGGAAGAGCGTACCCAACTGTGCTCGAAAGCAATGATTACCAATATGTTGATTCTTCAGAATCGAGTTTGGAAAACACAAGATTGGTTAAACACGCAAAATTAGAGAAAAGTATTATTGAAAATTGAGTAAAATAAACGACATCGGAACGTGGTAGCCGAGTATTCAAAAATTAAAAACTTCCACAAACGCTTCCCTTAATGTTGCTCTTCAAAAACTAAAGCAATGAAACCCACTCTATAAGCGGCATTAGCGGAGTCTATCTGGTCTCCCTTAACCCTGATTTGATATAAGGTTTTTGCAAAAATGATTTAACACTCCGTTTTATAGTTTAAATTGCTTTTCGTTTGTCTCTCTTTTAATCCAAAAGGATTCATAGGTAGAATATCTAGAGTCTTTTTTGTCTTTTTTAAGTCACTTTATAGTTGGCCTGCATGCCGTAACCATTTTCATAGCAGACAACACATTCTACGTTCTCTCCACTGACCAAAATTTTATTTTCATCAGAGAATTTGTCATCGTCTAGAGGTAGTTGAGCTGGTGCTGTCCACTTTGGCGTAGGTGAAGAGTTAGTTTCAATTTTCTCATTTTCTGTTGTAACAACATGGTAACGACTTTTGAAAGTACATATCGTTTTCTCTTTCATCTGTGAAAGTAGTGATAGCTGCTTTGGAGGAAGGTGGATAAAAAATTGTTGGACCTGGTTGTACAATATTTCATCAATAACCCAAGAAGTCTGATGTTTTAGGATCTAATTCAATAGGTAACTTTTCCAAAAGGTGTTTTGCTGCAATTTCTGCTGTATGTCTCTAGGTGATTTGAACAAAAGGATGTGGGTTGTGATGAGATCAATTTTTTGCCACCATTTTGTCTGTTGAAATAAGTTATGCTTACTAAAATCACACTAATGTTTTAATGTTATCCGGCAGTTTCATGTTTTAGAATTTCTTTGTCAATGAAAAGTTTTTCACACGAATAGTCAAACACAAGCAGACATTTTTCCAGCTGATTAATGAATTCAAATCCAGAAAACTTAGTAGAAAATGTTCACTTTACGCTCTATTGTGCTGTACTTCAGCTGCTTGTGTTGATAGAAGTAGTAAATAGAGATAAAGTTCGGATAAAAAGTTTTTCTCAATTTTTTTGTTTATAGCTTTGGATTTGAAAGAGCGTAGCAAACTGTGCTCGACAGCAAAGAAAACCAGAATGTTGATTCTTCACAATTGAGTTTGGAAAACACAAGTTTGGTTAAAGACACTAAAATCAGAAAAAAAGTAAAATTAAGTAAAATAAGCGGCTTCGGAAAGTGGTAGCCGAGATTTGGAAAATTAAAAAAATTCCACGAACGATTCTCCTCATTTTCCTCTTCGAAAATTAAAGCATTCAAACTCCCTCCATTAGCGGTATTAGCGGAGTCTATCTGATTTCCTTTGCACTCCTTTCAAAATAAGTAGTTTGCAAAAATGAATTAACACACAGTTTTTTTAGTATGAATTGGTTCTTGGTAGTTTCTCTTTCAATCCAAAAGGATTCATAGGTAGTATATCTAGAGACTTTGTCGTGTTTTTAAGTCACTTTATAGTTTGCCTGCATGCCTTAACCTTTTTTATAGCAGACAACAGACTCTACGTTGTCTCCACTGACCAACATTTTTTTCATCAGGGAAATTGTCATCGTCTAGAGGTAGTTGAACTGGTGCTGTCCGCTTGGGCGCAGGTAAAGAGTTAGTTTCAGTTTTCTCTATTTCTGTTGTAACGACATAGTACATTCGATAGAAATAAAGTAGATGTTTTTTCAGCGCCTCAAATTCCTTGATGTTGCAGAGAATCTGTTGTTTTTGCAGAATATTCCGTCAACTAGATTCTATTTCCTTTTCTTTTAAAAAACTCAATGTCAACTGATACTCCTTCGTTATGTAACTGCATATAAACAAACTTCACTTGAAGTACTGAAGGAGCTGCCTTCTCCACTCGACGGCTCAAAGAATGGCAGGGAGATCAAATAGGAATACAATTTTGCTTTCCGTTCAGCACAATGTTTCGTTTTTTGCATTTCTGTTTGGTAGAGAGAGTGCAGAGCACAAATAATATTATCAATCGGCGGCTCAATATCTTCAATTGTCGGACATAGAAGAGTTTCCAAATCTATTAACTCTTTCTGTAAGAGAGTTTGAATTGATTCTGCTTTCTTTTTCCCTTTGACATAAATTTTTCGGAGTTTAATGGCGAAAAAAATGGTAATAGAAACCACAAGAATAAGTACCGCTGTTCCAAGACAAACCATCTCCTGGCACTAGGGGAAAGTGAATTGTAGGAAACTGGCGCTGGCGGAAGAAAAAGAACTGGGTCCTAATAAGTATTTCAAAAAAGCAATAACTCTTTTATTATAGAACCAGTTTTCTTGTAACGAAAACCTTGAAAATCTGCTATCACTATTTCTTGTTTCAGCATTCCAACAAAGTGATCAAATTGTTTTTGAACGTCTTCACAAAAAAAAAAAATCCCGTGATATGACTCAAATACTTGTTCGTAATGGGAAAAGGTAACACATAGGAGTATCCAGGGCCTTGATGACTCTACTCTGCAATAAAACCCGAGTTGTCGTGGAGTATTGCATGAAGTCGAAGTTTTTTGAACAATTTGAAGTAATTGTCCAGTGACCTATTATCAATTCCAATTAGACCGCCATACGGTCTCAGCTTCAATAATGCCTCCAAATCAGTAACAGGATCAAGCTATTGAAAAGCAGCTAGAAAATACAGAAACCTTTCACCGTACTTCGAATAATTTTCTTTTATCTCCAGGTAGTTTTCATTAATATTTTTTCAATCAATGGTGGCTTTCGTTTTGGCCATCCTTTTCACCAAATATTATTCTCGCAAAATTATTCCCAACCTTACCTCCTAGGATAACCTCCCCACTAGAGTCTCCAATGAAGTATGTTCACCGAGCCACATGTTGCGAAAATACCACTCTTTTAACATGAAGAATCTCCCTTCTCTCGCGCTCGCTATATATATATATATATATATATATATATATAAATATATATATATATATATATATATATATATATATATATATAAATATATATATATATATATATATATATATATATACATATATATATATATATATATATTAATATATACCAACAATAAGCCGCCAGACAAATAAATCTAGCGCAATTACCACTTTCTTAACATAAAAGATCTCCCCTGAGGGATCAGGGATACCCCTCTGCTGAAGGAATTTCGACGGATCTCTCACCCTGGTCTTCCTGTATATATACGTACTACTCTCATCTGTCCTCTAACGTGGTGTTGCCTAATTTAAATACCGAATTAGGAAAGAAAGATGCATGCAGCTCAGTATTTTTAAAAGCTCAGTAAACAGAAAGGTTGAAACTGCCAGTTCATCCATTGATTTCGTTTTTCGAGGATTTCCTAAATGTTTCACTTCAATATATCTCCAAAAAAATGGTTTTGCATTAAAACAATTTGAAACTAGATCTAAATAAAACTAGATTAATCAATCTTTTAAATTGATTCAGATTTTAATTTTGGTTCTATATCAACGAATCTGTAAGCTGAGCGTAGTTTTATTGTAGTGGTCCTAGTGGTCCTGATGTTATGACAATTCAACGAGGTTGATTTGTGCTGGGGATGATTTTGTTAAAGATCTGTATAGCAAGTTTCATGTTTTTTGAATCAAATCAAAGTGATGATTTTGGTCACACTAAAACGCGAAATGGAGCGTAAAAAGATTGCTGGTGCGGCGTGAAGTTTTTCATTCTGTTTTTAAAGCAGAGTAAAATAAACGGCATTTGAACAAAAATGTTGTAGTTTAATGTCACTTGAGTCAATTCGACTTTGATTTTTACTGTTTTGCCAGTTTTTGCCATATTTTTTAAATATTTTTAAAATCTGTAATAGGTCTATTTGTTTGCTGTTTGGCCAAGAAAAAATTGTTTTTTATTGAAGTTTTCTCTCCTGTGGTTATTTCCTGTTGTTTTTTTACAATCCAAAGTATTTGGAATGTATTAGTGTGTTGTCTTTTTTCAGATCTGTTCACAATTTTTAGACTTTTTTAGGTAGGTGAGAAGTCAAATTATGGTAGTGATTTCACTTTATCTAGAAGTGTAGATAGAGCAAAAGATCAAGTAATGTTAGGAACAGATTTTTTTCAAACTATCTTAAAATTGGAGTGAAAAAGTGGTGTTTGAGCAAATTTCCGGGTTTCGATGAGTTTTTTTTTCATTTGCGTCAATTTGACTTCTATTTCCAGAGTTTTTTCTCTTGAGTGAATTTAGTATGATAAATATGTGTTTTAAATGTGCTTTTTTGCGATTGTTTAGACTCATCAAAGGGCAGCTGATGACATCACTTTTGACACAATAACTTGACGTAAAATATAAGTGAACAACTGCTTTTTGCCCATTTTTTTAATATTCCTGTTGTGTTATGACTCTGACACTACCTTTACTCAAAATTCTCCGGTGAACTTTTGAGCTTTGCTTCTATTTGCCTTACTTTGTGTTGTATCATTTAATCTCATTAGGGTCAGGTATCATAAGGTGCTAATTGGTGTCATGTTAATTTGTTCAACTGTTTCTGTTCAAAGCTAATGCTCTATTGGACTTTGACAAAAATTTTTCAAGAAATTTTTGCGGCCTTGTCCGTTTTGCATAGCTTATTGGCCATTTTATTGACTTTTACTTTGTTGAGGCCTTGACTTCAAAAATATTTTTTGCCAAATTGATTTTGTCATTTCATTTGTTTTTGCTTTTGCTTTATTTGTCACTAATTCCCGCAAGATTTTTGCAATTTGTACTCAATTGAAGGTTGAATAGAGTAGGTCTTTTCATAACTTAAAGGTTAGTTATACTTTAAACATTAGATCTTGAAAAAAGAAATCTTCAAATTGTCTTCAGCGTAATTTTTTTTTTTGCTTTTTTGCACATATAGTGTCATGGGTTTGGTCACTGTCTCAGTTTGGTTTTAATGTGAACTTTTTTGTATTCAGATTATTAATAAACCCATATTTTTAGATTGTAATTCGGGACCTGTACCAATATGTCTTTTGTTTTGTTCTCTGACGCTCATTTTTATTTTACATTTGTTCACCTAGGAAAAGTGAATTAAAAAGTTTTCTGAATGATATTTTTCTTTTACTAACGGCATTTACGCACTATCTCTTAGCGATATATATTAGGTCATTTTGCGTGATTATTTGAAAAAAAAATCAGATTAGTTTTGCAGTTTTAGATTTTGTAAAGTTTTTCATTAAAGCAGAGTAAAAACGGTGTTTGAACAAGAACTTTCTCTATCCCTTGTTGATTGTTTTTTTTTCACATGCAGCAGTTTGGCAATGACCTTCAAGTTTTCTTTCGATTTTTTATCGGATTCAAGATTTTAATTGTTTCATGACTTGTCCTGCCGTTTTACACTTCATCGGACAAAAATTTGGTTCGCTTTACCTCATTTTGCCGCTTTTTCTACATATTGCATAATTTTTTTGGATTTCTTTAGGCTAGTTTCATTCGTTGCTCAATCTTGTCATTTTCGTTTTAAGCAACAGTTGCTGAGCGAAGCAATCTAAGATGAAGAGAATTTTTATCTAAAATGAAATCCGAATAGAAGCAAGATTAACCCATCTAAGCCCAATTTTAAATGCTTTCTTTGTACTTTCTTCTTATAAGTCTTAGCTATTATCTCTAATTTTTTTGGAATTGACCATAGCCTTTGTATCCTCTCATTAAGAAACCGGAGTAATCGTAACTACGAAATGAAATAAAGAGATTTTGCACTTCAAAACATCCCACCTTAAACTTATTTTAAAGCAAAAATCGATCTTCAGTACTTTCTGTTTTTTGCCAATCCCAATGGTGTTATGAAAATAGAATTATTCGGTAACCCGGGTCGAGGAATTGGGCCAAAATTATGTAATATCAGCGGAAACTATTGTTGAAAAGATGGAAAATTCACCGCAATTTTCTTACATAATTTCGCAGTGAATGCGTTGAATTTAAAGACAAAAATTCAACGAATTCAACGCAAAATTATGTAAGAAGTGGCGGTGAATTTATCAACTTGTCAACGCTAGTTGCCGTGGATCTTACCTATTTAGCGTTGAATTTAGCGTAGATCTTACATATTTAGCGTAGAATTTAGCGTAGATCTTACATAAATAGCGTTGATTTTAGCGTAGATCTTACATATTTTTGCGTTGAATTTAGCGTTGATCTTACATAAAATCAAAGCGTTCACTTGAACTATTAACCTCCAATTGCGTACGGGACTCGAACTCCTGACCTCCTGCTTGCCTGTCGCCTCTTCTACCATTGTGCCACATTATCTTGGTTTCGCGGTTAAGAGCCGCAATCCTTATAAAACGTAGATCTTACATATTTTGCGCTGAATTTACCGTAGATCTTAAACGTTTTCGGTTGAATTTAGCCGAGATCTTACATAATATCAACGTATTCAACGCATTTACCATGAGAGGCGTACTGGGAAAAATTTAATTTGTTTTTTAAGTTTTGAAAAGAATTTGAATTCCTAAAATGGTCTGAAATTGTTTTTGCACCGTAAGACAGCACTCAAAGGTTATTTTTTTGTTGACTTCATTTTACTCACTTGTGCAGTATAGGGGTCGAAACAGTAAAAAAAATTAAATTTTCAAAAAAAAAATTGAAAAATTTGAAATCGTAAAATGGTCTGAAATGGATTTTGCACTATAAAAGGGCGCTAAAAAATGTTTTTTTTTCTGACTTAATGTTTCTCAGCTTTGTATAGGGTTCAAAACAGTGAAAAAAAAATGATTTTTCTAAAAAAAACTTGAAAAGGTTTTGAAATCGTAAAATGGTCTGAAATGGATTTTGCACTCTAAAAGAGCACTAAACAGTGATCTTTTGCTGACTTCACTTTTTTCACCTCTGCAGTATAGTGGGTCGAAAAGTAGAAAAATTATTTTTTTGAAAAAAAACTTTTCAAATCGTAAGGTGGTCTGAAATGGAATGCAAAAAATTCAACGCTAATTATGTAAGATCTACGCCACAATTCAACGCAAAATTTGTAAGATTGGCGTTGAATGCGTTGAATTTATGTAGGATCTACGTTAAATTCAACGCTAAATATGTATTATCTACCCTAAAATTCAACGCTAAATATGTAAGATTGGCGTTGAATGCGTTGATTTTATGTAAGATCTACGCTAAATTCAACGCAAAATATGTAAGATCTACGCTTGAATTCAACGCTAAATATGTAAGATCTACGCCAAAATTCAGCGGAAAATAGGTAAGTTTGGCGTTGAATGCGTTGATTTTATGTAAGATCTACGCTAAAATTCAACGCTAAATATGTAAGATCTACGCCAAGTTTCAACTCAAAATATGTAAGATTGGCGATGAATGCGTTGAATTTATGTAAGATCTACGCTAAATTCAACGCTAAATATGTAAGATCCACGCTAAAATTCAACGCTAAATATGTAAGATCTACGCTAAATTCAACGCTAAAAATGTAAGATCCACGCTAAATTTCAACGCTAAATATGTAAGATCCACGCTAAAATTCAACGCTAAATATGTAAGATCTACGCTAAATTCAACGCTAAAAATGTAAGATCTACGCTAAATTCAACGCTAAATATGTAAGATCCACGCTAAAATTCAACGCTAAATATGTAAGATCTACGCCAAAATTCAACGCAAAATTATGTAAGATTGGCGTTGAAAGCGTTGAATTTATGTAAGCTCTACGCTCAAGCGTAGATCGTACATAAATTCAACGCATTCAACGCCAATCTTACATAATTTTGCGTTTCTTAGCGTTGACACCTCGGCCCGGGAAACTACTGGGTATGTTTGTCTCTTCTTTTAAATTGTTCATCGTCGTCCAGTTCTGAAATGGTTTGTTTCTTTGCCATTGACCGAATTTCATGTTTTAGTTTACATTTTTCCGGAGAATTTTATGGATTGCGTTGACACGAGTTTCGAAAAAGATTCTGCATTTGATGAAAGTTCAGTAAGTTCATTGGGACAGCGAAGAAACAGCTCTAAAGGCTCAGTCTCAAATTTGGATGATTGGTATAGTGAAGGATCGGAAAACTCACTCGATACTTTCTCGGAGGTTGACAATTCCAAGGAATTAATGGGTAAGAGAAATTTTATCTATTCAGCCAAGCTCGAATTTCATGCAAATGCAAATGATAACAAGTATATTTTAACTCTGAATTGACTTACTTGAAAAGGAAATGACTCACTTTCAGAAGCCACGAATCAAAACTACACAAAAAATGTTTATTTTTCACATGAAAAAACCAACAGCTACGAGTAACTTATATGAAAATTTAACACAATTTATACCATCAAAACAATTTATACCGTCAATATAAAAAAGTTCCATTTGTTTAGAGTTAAAACTGAACGATATAAACCTCGTATCGTCTACAGTCTTCCATTTTAGGCTCAAATAAATCACGTCGATCGGTTTTTACTTCCAATCATAAACAATGTTTGGATACGTTGGTTTTTTTTATCGTAAAAATCATTTTTTGAATCGTTTTGTTCTTCAAATGTTTTTCTAAAGTCTGGATAATGGCTTCTAATAGCGTTTCTAATCGCAAATTTTTCGTTGTAATATACGGGCAAGGAAATGGTTAACGCTAAGTTTTGCTTGAGAGCAGGCAAGGTACTATCATTCGCAGAGTCAATCTTTCCCAGTCGCTGGAAATATGAATAATTTTTGTTAGCGACGGCTTGATTCAATCGAACAGATTTCAGTATCATCAAAGAAGCTCAGTAACGTGAAAAACAACATAATTACCAAAATGTACCTATTAATGTTCCGAACCCTATCACCACAAGCTCTGCTTAAATTTGACAACTACAGGGCACCCAAGTTCATGGCCACAGATATAATCAAGAAGATACGTGATTTTATATATATACGCAATATCCAGACACAACCCCCCGAAAACCTAGCACACACACGAAACGCAACGCCACACCCAATTGCATCCCTAAGCAAACCAAAACGCTTGGCACCGCCACAAAAGATAATTGGTTATCATTTAGCTAATCGATAACTCATTCTCAACAATGAATCAAC
>NC_134479.1:0-60000 GCF_964194025.1 Convolutriloba macropyga
ACTGTTGCACTGAGGGAGATCAGACGCTACCAGAAGTCAACTGAGCTGTTGATCAGAAAGCTGCCCTTCCAGAGGCTTGTGAGAGAGATTGCCCAGGACTTCAAAACTGACCTGAGGTTCCAGAGCACTGCTATCATGGCCCTCCAGGAAGCAAGTGACAGCTACTTGGTCAGCCTGTTCGAGGACACCAACTTGTGCGCCATCCACGCCAAGCGAGTTACGATCATGCCCAAGGACATACAGCTCGCCAGGCGAATCAGAGGAGAGCGAGCTTAAAATCTATCAACTCTCCAACCCAAAACGGCCTTTTTAAAGGCCACCAAACCTTGCAAGTTAACTAACTATCTTCAAGCTAGCTTATAATAAGCTCAAAACAGCTTATAGCTCTTATTTTGAGCTTGAGTTGAGGTATACCAACATTTTCTAAAACCCATATTTAATTCAGCCAATCAGAAAGCGAGAAAATCAAAAGTGAATAGAATAAGTGTTTATGCAGCTTCTAGCAGCTGTAAGGTACGAGCAAGCTACCTCGGAGCCTGAGTAATGTACGAGTAAGTTACCTCGGCCTTCGGAAGCTGCCTAGCTGCAGAAACACTTATTCTATGCATTCTTGATTTTCTCGCTCTCTGATTGGCTGAGCCAAATATGGGTTCTTGAAAGGTATCTCTATGGCTCGTTTTAAGTTGAATTAGGGGTTTTTGAAGGTGTCAGCTCTCGACCAATCACATTGCGAGAAAATACAGTGAGCCGCCTTAGTTAGCTGGCGATTTGGGTGTCGAAATCGACTTTCTACAACCCAACAGCAACAACTACAAGAGATGTCAGGACGAGGGAAAAGGAGGCAAGGGACTTGGCAAGGGTGGAGCAAAGAGGCACAGAAGATCCTGAGGGATAACATCCAAGGCATCACCAAGCCAGCAATCAGACGATTGGCTCGACGAGGTGGAGTGGAGGCGCATCAGTGGACTCATATATGAGGAGACCCGAGGTGTGCTCAAGAACTACTTGGAGATTGTGATCAGAGATGCGGTCACCTACACCGAGCATGCCAAGAGGAAGACTGTTGTTGCAATGGACATCGTCTATGCTCTCAAGAGGCAAGGCAAGACCCTCTACGGCTTCGAGGTTAAGCTCTGAGCAGCTCTACCTCAACACAAACAGGCCTTTTTAAAGGCCACCAAACCTTCTAAATTTACCTTACTAGCTAGTAATCTCAAGCTATGTAGCTAGCAAGCTCAAAACAAGCTAATTGTCTTAATTTAAGCTTGAGTTGAGGTATCTGAACTTTGTTCAAAAACTCTTATTTCTTCAGCTAATCAGAGTTCGAGAAACTGTTAGGCTATTTGGGAGCTCTTTTCTCGCACTCTGATTGGCTGCACTGGTAGGCTATTTGGGAGCGCTTTTCTCGCACTCTGATTGGCTTAGCAACATAAGGGTTTTTGGAGCGCATTTTTAACTTAGGTAGCCATATGTGAGTCTGGGTAACAACCATTTACAACAGACGAAGAAACAAGACGAAGAGAGATGTCAGGCAAAGGAGGCAAATCGAAGAGCGGCAAGGTGGGAGCTAAGGCCAAGGCCCGATCAAGCCGAGCTGGACTGCAGTTCCCCGTGGGCCGAATCTACCAATTCATCCGCAAGGGCAACTACGCTGAGAGGGTGGGAGCTGGAGCCCCAGTGTACCTTGCTGCTGTGCTTGAGTACTTGACTGCTGAGATCTTGGCGCTTGCTGGCAACGCTGCTAAGGACAAAAAGAAGTCGAGAATCATCCCCCGACACTTGCAGCTTGCTAGCAGAAACGACGAGGAGCTGAACAAGCTGCTGCAAGGAGTGACCATTGCTCAAGTTGGTGTGCTACCCAACATCCAAGCAGTGCTCTTGCCCAAGAAGCAGTCTTCCTCTCAGCCCAATTCTGACAAGAAGTAAAGAAGCTTCTAGCTTGCTACTTCAACACCGGCCTTTTTAAAGGCCACCAAACCTTCGAAAATACCTTACTGGCTTCAGCTTACTACCTAGCAAGCTCAAATTAAGCTAAATGTCTTATTTTAAGCTCGAATTGAGGTATTTGAACTTCATTCATAAACCCTTATTTGGTTCAGCCAATCAGATTGCGAGAAAGTGTTAGGCTATTTGGGAGCTCTTTTCTCGCACTCTGATTGGCTGAAGCAGGTCCACCCCGACACTGGCATCTCCTCCAAAGCTATGTCGATCATGAACTCGTTCGTGAACGATATCTTTGAGAGGATAGCTGGAGAAGCTTCGAGACTGGCCCACTACAACAAGCGATCAACCATCTCAAGCCGGGAGATCCAGACTGCAGTGAGGCTCTTGCTACCAGGAGAGTTGGCCAAGCATGCTGTGAGCGAGGGAACCAAAGCTGTGACCAAATACACCAGCTCCAAGTAAAGTCCGTTGCTACTTAAGCAACAACACACAGGCCTTTTTAAAGGCCACCAAACCTTTTGAAGTTAACTTAATAGCTGCAATGAAGCTCAAAACAAGCTAACTTGAAGCTAGCTAGTTTGAGCTTGAGCTAGCTAGTGTGAGCTTCAGATAGCTAGTGTGAGCTTGAGCTAGCTAGCTCGAGCTTGATAGCTTGAGCTTGAGCTAGCTGGCTTGAGCTTGCTATCTTGAGCTTGAGCTTGAGCTTGCTAGTTTGAGCTTGCCAGCTTGAGCTTGAGCTTGCTGGCTTGAGCTTGAGCTTGCTAGCTGCAGTTAGAGCTAACTTGAGCTCTCTGCCAATCAGAGTGCGAGAAAAGCGCTCCCAAATAGCCTAACAGTGGCAGCCAATCAGAGAGCTAGAAAATCAAAACTGCATAGAATATAAGTACCTGCAGCTCTGAGCGGAGGTGAAGGTCCGAGCAGGCTTGCTCGGGCATAGGCGAAGGTCCGAGCAGGCTTGCTCGGGCATAGGCGAAGGTCCGAGCAAGCTTGCTCGGGCATAGGCGAAGGTCCGAGCAAGCTTGCTCGGGCATAGGCGAAGGTCCGAGCAAGCTTGCTCGGGCATAGGCGAAGGTCCGAGCAAACTACCTCTAAGCTCCAAAATTGCCAAAACCCTTATTCTATATAACTCCTCAAAAGCTCTCAGCCAATCAGAGTGCGAGAAAAGCGCTCCCAAATAGCCTAACAGTGGCAGCCAATCAGAGTGCGAAAAAAGCGCTCCCAAATAGCCTAACAGTGGCAGCCAATCAGAGTGCGAGAGAAGCGCTCCCAAATAGCCTAACAGTTGTTTCAAGCTCTAAGCTAATGAGAGATCATTAGTTCGGGGTAGTTAGGCAGCGATTTTGAGCAAAAATATCAACCCAACTACAACTACAACTATCACTACAACAGACGAAGAGAGATGGCAAGGACAAAGCCTACCAACCGCGCTTTTCGGTTTTCTATAAAATTGGTTTTCGTTTCAAAATAATTTATATAAAAAATTATGTCCCTTTAAATATCTGCTAAATCTGTACTTTCTTTGGAGCAAACGTCGGCTTATCAAACAGTGTTCGAAAACTTTGTTGTTCTGATTCAACAGAAGAGACAAGGTGATATTTGGCAAGCTTACAATAACGCTTTTGCTTTTACCAGAGAAGACAGAACCGACAGAATGCAGTCTTTTTACATCACTAGGACACTTACCTCCAAAAACTTTGCCAACCCTTCAACATCTTGACATGGAGTTATTACATGTTATTACATGACGACTTCAAACTAATTTTTTTCGTTACGATTCAAACTTTTTTCGATTCAAACTAATCAGCTCGGGTCTTATCAAGCTGACGTAAAATTAGCTGACAAAATTAGCTGACAATCAATCGCAAATGAATTCCCAGCTTACCGATAAGGCCAGCAGTTGATCCGAGTCCCAGTTTGACACAGAAATCTAATCTATCTCTTTGCGGGAATTACTAGGGATAGTTTTACGGCCCTGTTAAATGACAGTCAGTTCGATACAGCAAAACTTTTAGCAACACAATTTAAAACACCAGAACCAGCACGGTGACTTGTATTCAGTATCTCAAACACGCCAAAAAAATCCAATGCACTAAATAAACGGCTACCTGAGAATTTCCTTTATGGATTTATTTCATAAATTTAAAAATAGAAATTGATCAATCACCGCAAAACTTTTAGATACATGTTGTAAGATGTTAATTTGGTTGTTAGTTTTAACATATTATGATTTTAACCTTCGGAATGCTCAATATATCTTTTTGATGCCTCTTTCTTTTCACTACTGATCAAGATCAAACATGTTTGGTAAAAATTTTCTCTGTCCCTTTTGACCTAAATACACAAATTTTTCCCCCAACAAACAATCAAGTACCGCAATTACTATAACGCAGTTGATGTGTTTAATAAATATTCTTCTGAATCTACAAATTCTTCGTTATCATTATTTCCTAAACACAAAATTATAAAAAATAAAGCAATTTTTTAGAACGTAAACGCACGTTGTATTGGAGCCAATGACATGCTACAGCTGTAGCATGAAATAAATTCCAAAATCGATTAAAATTGAAGAAATAATCTAAAATAAGCAACGAAAAGAAGTTTTGAATTTTGAAACCACAGAGTTTTGAAAAAACATTTTCCGCCAAAACCAACCAATGCAATTGTAGAACATTAAAGTTTTGAAATGCGCGCTCAGAAATTACATTTATGCTTCAGTTTTGGTAACCTTAGTCATTTCCGAGTTATTCACTTGTTATCACAGTTCTGTTAGAAACCGAAATTCATCAAAACTATTAGAAATGATCCATTTACGCAAGTTTTGTTCTGCTACCTTTAGCACCCGTGGGAATTGTTCACGACATCAAAAACAATCTCATCCAGACGAAGGTGACCTTCCTGTGTACAGTTGCCTCTATGTGTTTAATTTACAAAAACACTCTGGACTGCAACAGTATATGCGAATTTACCACTCTAAGTTTAAAAACTGTTGCCAATCTTGCTTCGTGAGATTCAATGTTAGCACCTGTTTGCGCAGCATTTGAGCGAACTTCACTCTCTTCCTGTACTTGGAGTTGAATGCCAAACAAAAAAGCTACAGTAGAGACAGCCTTCAACGAGTGTTACAATCTTATAAAATTATCAAGAATGCAGCCTGCAGAGATCATGAGAGCTTCATGCTCAATCAAAGATTTGCAATTGCAAGTTTAATTGACCAACGGCTGTGCAGTTATTGAAGTTGCATGAAGATGAAAACTCAACCGAAACGGAGGGGCGCGTTGAAATCTATGCAAGATCTCCAATGACGCCCATTTATGTTGACAGACGGTCTCAATGACGAGTTGTGCTAGAACATGGTGGAAGAAATGATGCTGTTTTGTCTACGTTTGCTTCAACTGGAAGTGGTTGGGTTGGTGAAAAAAAATCAAACTGGACATCAAATTTGCACGCTACCGACCAATTCGTGGCTCATCCTATCTTTCATTACCCCTGAGCCCGCAAACTCGCGGATTACTCAGTATTTTAAATCCCGACAATGCCAGTTGACTCCGTTATTAATGCATGGCAGCGTATCATGAGCATCATTGAGTCAGTCTTGATAGAGATAGCAGGAGCTATCATATTGACAAAACATCCCCAGCAACATACCAACAAGTGAACACTCACCAACATGTTGGCGATTTTGAACTGCCAATGGGACTTGAGCAACCAAAGGCCTTTGAAACCCTCAATGATTTGCCAATTAACGTCTTTATTTACGAAAAAAGACAGCTTTACCTTCTACGGGTCTCCTTTTTTAAATCAGATTCCTGAAATTTAGATTTGGTTATCGTGTTTGCGTATTTTTTTCTGGCTGTGTCTTGATGGACTGGAAAGCTAAAAATTTCATACTGAATATTGCTATCTAAATGCCCTAGCAGTTATTCAAATGCCATCGCCAAACAAAACTAAATACAAGTTTTCAAATTTTGTTGCCACGTCTTGTATTTCGATTTTGAATAATCTTTGCGAGCCGTTGCTGGATGTGATGAGGCAATTGACCAATCATCAACTCGCGTGATTGAAAAGCATGAGCCATGGGATCCGTTTTTGCAAATGTTTATCATCATTCAAATTTATCCTATTTTAATCAAGTAGACAGCTGAGACGATTTTTGGGTAACTCTTTAGAATGCTGCGTTCGTTACCATTGTCATTTTAGTTGGCATTTCATGGGATTGGCACACGAAGACTGTAATCGAGCGAGACAATTTTTCGATTTTACGCCTATGATCTGTCATAATGTACACAACTATAACCTACACCTAATTTGTCTGGCTTTGAACGAGTGTAGAACTACCACAACAATCAAAGTCACTCTATCAAGGGATGAAAAACACATATCAGTGGCAATCAAAGTTCTCATTGATACCATTACAATACAGGAAAGAAGAACACAAAAAGATTTTACGAGTATTTAAGGTTCATCGATTCGTAAAAGAGATGAAGAGTTCGCTCGAAAAACTTATGAACGTTTGGCCAGTTGCACTCTTCGATATCATGAAAGCAACATTCCAATCTGTTTCCGATTCACAACTACATTTACTCAAAGAAAAATGATATTATCCTGATTTTTATGATTGTGACTGGACAAAATCTTCTGATGAATCTCTACTACCTTTCTCAGTATGGCGGAAAACATTAGAGAGCAGAAAAAAATTAGTCATACTAACCAGATGCTGAAATCATTAGAAATCAAACTTTACAAGACTATCATGACACATGCTTTAAACGGGACTGTGCATCATTAGCCTGTTTCAGTATGAACATGGCTTTCGAAATTAAAACCTCGACTGCTTGATTTTTTATACTCTACCCAAAATGGCAAGAGAAGCGGCACTAAAGATATGCGAGGCAAACATTGAGTTGATGACAGAGCGAGAACATTTGGACATGATTGAGAGGAGTAGTAACCAGCAATGCGAGCAAGGAGTAACATCTGTTTACGAAGAGCGGCCTTTTCGTCCCAACAACAATTAGTTATCAGAATATCGTCCCTCCGAGCATTCAACATCTGCGCTCTGTGTAAACGCCAAAAATCTTTATGAAGGTGTCATGCAAATGGACCAGGTACCAGTGGGGGACATCGCCTTCAATATGGAAATTAGACTCAACGAAATCCTCAAAATTCTTAATGACTCTTCGGTTGGCTATTTTGTCGAAGTTGACTTAAACTACCCTGTTCACTTACATGATGACCACCGAGTCTTTCCCTTTGCCCCTATTGAAAAAATTGTCCTAGATGATTAGCCGGACGATCATCAATTTGAGCTAAAGAACAACGCAAATTACCAAGCTTGACTGTTAAAAAGTTGCTTTAAACACTTTTCGACAAAAAAACTGTGCGTTGCATTACAAACTTCTCATGAAAATTTTAATCTAGGGCTTATTGTTGCTAAAGTACACAGTGTCCTACAGCTCAAACAATCAATTCGTTTAGCACCCTATACTACACTAAAGAGTAATAAACGTCAGGCCGCTTGCAATAAATTGAAAAAGATCCTTTATAAACTCATGAACAACGCAGTACGTCGTAAGAACTGCGAATCTTACTATACATGATCTGGCCAAGTATCAAATGTACAGTTTGCGAGTTTTTTTCGATTGCTTTTTTCGACAACACAATGCGAGCTTTTTTCGATTGTCGTCTGTTATATAGTGACACGGATAGTTTACTATATAAAATCCGTAATAGAGAATTTTCTGAAGAATTAGCAAAAAAGTCAGTTTCAGTAGCTAGCGAATTAGGCTTCTCCAAATATCGAATGATCACTATTTAAACAGCACAGAAAAATAAACGGGTAGTCCTCAAGTTTAAAGACAAATTTATGGGAGATTTTATTGTGGAGTTCATATTTTTTAAGCCAAAACTTTACTCAAAACTCTCAAAAAGCAAATAATCTTTGTTTAATTTAAAGCATGTTAAATATTTCTTTCAAACTACAAAGGTCGTTAAAAAGTTTCTAAAGGGTATTGGTTTTATTACTATATACATAGTTGATTAGTAAACTTGCGAAGACTTGTTAACAGGCTTTTCTTTCTCTTTGTCGAAAACTTTCGGCTGAAAGAGTAACAAAGGCCGCTAAACAACGTCTCCAGCATGATGATTTTTTGAGCACACTAACGAAAGGAAACATGTTTCGTAATAAAAATAAACAAATAATGTCCGATCATCACTTATTGGAAACTGTTACTACAAACAACATTCCCTTCAGTTTTCGATAAAAAAACGGTAGATTCTGCCCTGTGGAACAAAAACTCTACCCCTCGGACATTATGAGACCGCGTTGATTATGGTGTTGATAAATTTGGTGGGGTTAGTGACAATATTCATTGGGAGAAAGACAGTTAATCTAACTTATTTCTCACGTCTGGTCCAGAATGGGATAAGGAATTTATAGTGACCGAATATTCCTCAACAGCAGCTCTTTCGGTACCAGACACCACCACCAGGTCTTGAGAAAATTCCGACCCGGGTTAAGAAGAAACTGAGCAGATAACTGACTCTGATATTGACACTGACGATATTACAGATATTGACGCCACGTTCACTGAAAGCTCCTCTCCTGACAAGCCCTCCATAAACTTTGAAGCTGAAGAAGCAAGCAGCAGCAAAGAAGAAGAAGAACAAACACGCAAAGTGAAACGCCACCAATTAAACAACCACTTTAAATGCCCGCAATTTTGGTGAAATTCGTGTAGTAATACAAAATGTAAACATTAAACCTAATTTTGTTTTGACTGTTTAGCTCGGTTTCAATTGAATCTTTCCTTCCAAATCTAGCAAACTGGAGAAATGAAAGGCTCAAACGGAAAGCAAAGGATTAGAGCGGAAGAAAGCTAGTCAAATATTTCACATGTATCACAAACAAAGATGAACACCTATTATCCCACGTATTAATTTGAAGGATACACCCCTGTCTTAGTAACCTTTTATCTTACTACTGCGCATAAAATTAAAAGCAGCTTAAGTGATATACAAGTTCAGTGGTTATGCATTATATCATATCACATTTGTTGTCAAACACATGAACTTTTTTTCTTTGTTTGATTCAATTTAGTCATGCAATGAACAATTGTAAAAAGCCTATACAATTATTGGCCATCAATTGATAATTTTCTCCATCACTTGGCAAAATTTTTCCTTGGTCCATCCCAGTGTTTTACAAGGTTCAATTATTCAATCCACTGTCACTGAATTTAAACTTGTCCAATTTATCATCATAGTAACAATAGTTTTTGCTATAAAGACAAACATTCATTTCAGTACATCTGCTTTCTCTTGTGAAAAAAACGAGGCTCACTCTTATCCTAACGCTTATGTTAGAAAACGTTCTAGAGGAGAAATATTTTACAGCGAAAGCTGTATAAAAATTATTACAATCCAATTCTCTCACAGGTTCCCACTAATTTTCGGAATGGGGCAAATGCAATCGTACAAACTGTTGAGTAGAAGAGATAGGGACTCAGGGTTCAATTTTAATTAATCGAATTTGCTATAGCTGGCGATAGAGCTCCCATTTGCGTATTTTGCGTATGTGCCGTGCATATTATTTAGATTTTACACACAGGATAAAAGGATAGGAAGAAACAAACTTCTGGTCACAATATGGTATATTATTAAAGCGGTTCTTTTGTAGAAATACACAAGGATAACATAGGATATTAGGAGTGATAGCAGTTGATCATTTTTTGTTATTGTTATTGAGTTGTTGCTGTTGTTGTTGTTGTTGTATTGTGCTGTTGGCTTTAGTCCAGTGTGGCTGTTGTGTGTTGTGGTGGTGGTTGTTGTTGTTGGAATAAGTTTGAGAATGAAAAGAGAGCAGCGATGGCTGTCAGGGTTGTGGAGAGAGAGAGAAGGATAGTTGTGGATATGAAGAGTGAATTGATGAGGGAATGTGTTTGTGGATGGAGTCCCTCCTCATTCACACTCCCACTACTCTCATCCCCCCACTTCCTCTCATCATCATCATCTTTTCCATCTACACATACAAATAGATGCATGTCCATACTTCCTTTACATACGAAAAAAAAACAAACAAACACATCTTTCATCCTCCATTTTCAGCATACACGCAAATATGTGCAAATATTCGACTTTCGAGAATCTCTTTGATTTTGGATCATAACCATGTTCTGCTCATTTTTGTGTTTGGAACTGAGGGAAAAAGTGACTATATTGATGATAGGAAAGGGGGAGAATTAAATTGGCGTCTTTAGTTACAAAACAATTTTTCATCAACACTACTGAGATCAAAAGGATTAACCAGAAAATAAAGTATCTTTTCACTTTTCAAATACGTTCTAGGCACTGTCTTGTGTTTTGAGTCTCTTCTATGCCTGCTATTCATTTCCAAAATCACTATTCCAATTTGACTTCAAGGATAAAAAAATGTGTGAGCAAATTTTAAAAGACAGCGCCTCAATACAATTCAAATTCTTTGAATTGTAAAAAAAAACAAGAGAAGACCAATAACAGCCCCAGCTATCGCTGTGACTATTAAACATAAATTATAAACCATTTCCGAAAAAAAAAGATGTATGGTTCTTGTTAATCATACTACGATCATATATGAATTCTTGGTAATCATACTAGCATCAAACATGATTTCTTGGTATTCATACTAGCATCAAATATGGTTTCTTGGTAATCATACTAGCATCAAATATGATTTCTTGGTAATCATACTAGCATCAAACATGATTTCTTGGTATTCATACTAGCATCAAATATGGTTTCTTGGAAATCATACTAGGATCAAATTTTTTTTCCTGGTAATCATATTAGCATCAACTTTGATTTCTTGGTAATCATACTAGCATCAAATATGATTTCCTGGTAATCATACTAGCATCAAACATGATTTCTTGGTAATCATACTAGCATCAAACATGATTTCTTGGTATTCATACTAGCATCAAATATGATTTCTTGGTAATCAAACTAGGATCAAATATCATTTCTTGGTAATCGTACTAGCATTAAATATGATTTCTTGGTAATCATACTAGGATCATATATGATTTCTTGGTAATCAAACTAGGATCAAATATGATTTCTTGGTAATCATACTATCATCAAAAATGATTTCTTGGTAATCATACGAGCATCAAATATGATTTCTTGGTAATCAATCTAGGATCAAATATGATTTCCCGGTAATCATACTAGCATCAAATATGAATTCTTGGTAATCATACTAGCATCAAACATGATTTCTTGGTATTCATACTAGCATCAAATATGATTTCTTGGTTATCAAAATAGGATCAAATATCATTTCTTGGTAATCGTACTAGCATTAAATATGATTTCTTGGTAATCATACTAGGATCATATATGATTTCTTGGTAATCAAACTAGGATCAAATATGATTTCTTGGTAATCATACTATCATCAAAAATGATTTCTTTGTAATCATACGAGCATCAAATATGATTTCTTGGTAATCAAACTAGGATCAAATATGATTTCTTAGTAATCATACTAGGATCATATATGATATCTTAGTAATCATACTAGGATCATATATGATTTCTTGGTAATCATACTAGGATCAAATATGATTTCTTGGTAATCATACTCGCATCAAATATGATTTCTTGGTAATCAAACTAGGATCAAATATTATTTGTTGATAATTATACTAGGATCATATATGATTTCTTAGTAATCATACTAGGATCATATATGATTTCCTGGAAATCATACTACGATCATATATGATTTCTTAGTAATCATACTAGGATCATATATGACTTCTTGGTAATCATACTAGGATCAAATATGATTTCTTGGTAATCATACTAGCATCAAATATGATTTCTTGGTAATCAAACTAGGATTGAATATGATTTCTTGGTAATCATAATAGCATGAAACATGTTTTCTTGGTAATCATACTAGGATCATATATAATTTCTTGGTAATCAAACTAGGATCAAATATGAGTTCTTGGTACTCATACTAGGATCATATATGATTTCTTGGTAATCAAACTAGGATCAAATATGATTTCTTAGTAATCATACTAAGATCATATATAATTTCTTGGTAATCATACTAGGATTATATATGATTTCTTGGTAATCATAATAGGATCAAGTATGATTTCTTGGTTATCATACTAGCATCAAATTTGATTTCTTGGTATTCAAACTAGGAGCAAATATAATTTCTTGGTAATCATACTAGGATCATATATGATTTCTTTGTAATCATACTAGGATCATATAAGATTTCTTGGTAATCATACTAGGATCAAATATGATTTCTTGGTAATCATAATAGGATCATATATGATTTCTTGGTAATCAAACTAGCATCAAATGTGATTTCTTGGTAATCATACTAGGATAAAATATGATTTCTTGGTAAAAAAACTAGGATCATATATGATTTCTTTGTAATCATACTAGGATCATATATGATTTCATGGTAATTATACTAGGATCAAATATGATTTCTTGAAAATCATACTAGGATCATTTATGATTTCTTGGAAATCATACTAAGATCAAATATGATTTCTTGGTAATCATACTAGGATCAAATATGATTTCTTGGTAATTATACTAGCATCAAATATGATTTCCTGGTAATCATACTAAGATCATATATGGTTTCTTAGTATTCATACTAAGATCATTTATGATTTCTTGGTAATCATAATAGGATCATTTATGATTTCTTGGCAATCATACTATGATCAAATATTATTTCCTGGTAATCATACTAGCATCAAATTTGATTTTTTGGTGATCATACGAGTATCAAATATGATTTTTTGGTAATCACACTAGCATCAAATATGATTTCTTGGTAATCAAACTAGGATCAAATATGATTTCTTGGTAATCATGCTAGGATCAAATATGATTTCTTGGTAATGAGACTAGGATCATATATGATTTCCTAATAATCATACTAGGATCATTTATGATTTCTTGGTAATCATATTAGGATCATTTATGATTTCTTGGTAATCATACTAGGACCAAATATGAGTTCTTGGTAATCATACTAGGATCGAATATGATTTCTTGGTAATCACACTAGCATCAAATATGATTTCATGGTAATCAAACTAGGATCAAAGATGATTTCTTGGTAATCATACTATGGTCAAATACGATTTCTTGGTAATCTTACTAGGATCATATATGATTTCTTAGTAATCATACTAGAATCATATATGATTTTTTAGTAATCATAAAAGGATCATATATGATTTCCTAGTAATCATACTAGGATCAAATTTGATTTCTTGGTAATCATACTAGGATCATATATGATTTCTTGGTAACCATACTAGCATCAACTATGATTTCTTGGTAATCATACTAGCATCAAATATGATTTATAGGTAATCAAACTAGGATCAAATATGGTTTCTTTGTAATCATACCAAGATCATATATGATTTCTTATTAATAATACTAGGATCATTTATGATTTCTTGGTAATCATACTAGGATCATTTATAGTTTCTTGGAGATCATACTAGGATCAAATATGATTTCTTGGTAATCATACTAGGATCAAATATGATTTCTTGGTAATCATACTAGCATCAAATATGATTTCCTGGTAACCATACTAAGATAATATATGGTTTCCTAGTATTCATACTAAGATCATCTATCATTTCTTGGTAATCATACTAGGATCATTTATGATTTCTTGCTAATCATACTAGGATCAAGTTTTATTTCCTGGTAATCATATTAGCATCAACTTTGATTTCTTGGTAATCATACTAGCATCAAATATGATTTCTTGGTAATCATACTAGCATCAAATATGATTTCTTGGTAATCAAACTAGGATCAAATATGATTTCTTGGTAATCATACTAGGATCAAATATGATTTCCTGGTAATCATACTAGCATCAAATGTGATTTCTTGGTAATCATACTAGCATTAAATATGATTTCTTGGTAATCATACTAGCATCAAATATGATTTCTTGGTAATCATACTAGGATCAAATATGATTTCTTGGTAATCATACTAGCATCAAATATGATTTCTTGGTAATCATACTAGCATCAAATATGATTTCTTGGTATTCAAACTAGGATCAAATATGATTTCTTTGTAATCATACCAGGATCATACATGATTTCTTAGTAATAATACTAGGATCATTTATGATTTCTTGGTAATCATACTAGGATCATTTATGATTTCATGGAAATCATACTAGAATCAAATATGATTTCTTGGTAATCATACTAGGATAAAATATGATTTCTTGATAATCATACTAGCATCAAATATGATTTCTTGGTAATCATACTAAGATCATATATGATTTCTTAAGTAATCATACTAGGATCAAATATGATTTCCTGGTAATCATACTAGCATCAAATACTAGCATTCATACTAAGATCATTTATCATTTCTTGGTAATCATACTGGGATCATTTATGAGTTCTTGCTAATCATACTAGGATCAAATTTTATTTCCTGGTAATCATATTAGCATCAACTTTGATTTCTTTGTAATCATACTAGCATCAAATATGATTTCTTGGTAATCATACTAGCATCAAATATGATTTCTTGGTAATCAAACTAGGATCAAATATGATTTCTCGGTAATCATACTAGCATCTGTGATTTCTTGGTAATCATACTAGCATCAAATATGATTTCTTGGTAATCATACTAGCATCAAATATGATTTCTTGGTAATCATACTAGGATCAAATATGATTTCTTGTTAATCATACTAGCATCAAATATGATTTCTTGGTAATCATACTAGCATCAAATATGATTTATTGGTATTCAAACTAGGATCAAATATGATTTCTTTGTAATCATACCAGGATCATATATGATTTCTTAGTAATAATACTAGGATCATTTATGATTTCTTGGTAACCATACTAGGATCATTTATGATTTCATGGAAATCATACTAGAATCAAATATGATTTCTTGGTAATCATACTAGGATAAAATATGATTTCTTAGTAATCATACTAGCATCAAATATGATTTCTTGGTAATCATACTAAGATCATATATGATTTCTTAGTAATCATACTAGGATCATTTATGATTTCTTTGTAATCATACTAGGATCAAATATGATTTCCTGGTTATCATACTAGCATCAAATATGATTTCTTGGTAATCATACTAGCATCAAATATGATTTCTTGGTAATCATACTAGCATCAAATATGATTTCTTGGTAATCAAACTAGGATCAAATATGATTTCTTGGTAATCATACTAGGATCAAATATGATTTCCTGGTAATCATACTAGCATCAAATATGATTTCTTGGTAATCAAACTAGCATCAAATATGAATTCTTGGTAATCATACTAGCATCAAATATGATTTCTTGGTAATCATACTAGCATCAAATATGATTTCTTGGTAATCAAACTAGGATCAAATATGATTTCTTGGTAATCATACTAGGATCATATATGATTTCTTAGTAATCATACTAGGATCATTTATGATTTCTTTGGCTTCATACAAGGATCGTTTTAAGAAATCAAGTATGAACAGTATGAAATCATATATGGTCCTTGAATGAAAGCAAAGAAACTTGAACCGGGATGTTTTTGGGTGTGTGTGTGTGATTGTGCTGTGTGTGTAAATACCCGCATTTGTGTGGGTGTGGTGCAGGGTGTTGTTGGGTGTGGAGTGGGGTGGGGTTCTGGTTGTGAAGTTGTAGCATGTGTTGATCAGTTGCATGATGGGGGCAGTGGTCCACTTGTGACGTAATTGGTGAGATTGGATGAAACGGAGGTCACTATCGCAGCAGTAGAGAGGCCACGGTCGAATCACAGCTAAATACACTCACTCACACAACACTTAATACACAGAAACACTTAATTGTGTCTTATTGTTAGGTATGTTGGTCAAATGTTAGGTATGTTTCTTGTGGCGATGAGGAGTGGATGAAGAGTGGATGTACCTTTGTGATCCCAGTAGTCTGGGTTGTGTTCCTCATTGTAGATCTGTCTCTCTATCCACACACTCTTCTCCCAGTCCCACGCCTGTCTCACTCCACACTTCGACATTGCTGCCTGCTCAACATACAGCACACACACACATGTCCACAGTATAATCAACCCGTATATCTTTTATATGAAAAGAACAATTTGATCGGATCGAAGGAGCAGGTTTAAGTGAACCAATTTCTGGGTCCTGTATTTTTTATACTGTATTTCAATGACTTTGTGGACGCTTGTAAATTATCCACTCCGTATTTTGTTGCCGACAACACCAGCCTCCTCTTCAAAGGAAGACCAACTTCTGAAGAATTAAATACTGAAAATCATTCAGTTTCACATTGGTTACATCAAAATAAATTGGAATTAAACGAGTCAAAAAGTTTTGTGATGAGTTTTTTTGAAACTAAGGCAAACACAAACATTCAAAATTGCGCAGTTCAGAAGTGCAGTACCTACAAATATCTAGGAGTAATTCTAGACTCGAATTTAACTTTCGAAGCACATGTGGAATCCATTTGTTTAAAATTAAAGAAGTGGATCTGAATAATTGCGAGGCTAAGGAAAACTTGCAGTCGGAACACCATTTTGATGTTCTACAAAACTACGGTGGTACCAGTTTTTGAGTATGGCCTTCTTATTTATGGTGGAACTACGTTAAACACGCTTCAAAAAATTGAACGGTTACAAAAGAAAATTTTCAGAATTGTCTTTAGGAAGAAACCAAGTGACTCCATCTTTGAAACCTTAATCGAGTTCAAAGTTTTAACAATTGTTGAACTATACATAAAACATCTGCTTTCATTCAGCCTTCAATCATACTTTGGGTTACATTCAAACAAAATGATGAATGAGATTTTGACCGCAAATCAAAATTTTTCCTACAACACTCGCTCGAAAACCACTCGCATTATACAAACAAAAACCTCAAAAAGAAATTCCACTCGGACATCTCTGGGTAGTCGCGGTAGAAATTTGATAAATTTTCTATTGAAACAAAAAATACTGCCTCAGCTTGAACAAGAAATCATGTCCTGCATAAACGTTAAAAAACTAGTCGATGCACTCCAAAATAGCTTGGTCATTCAGAACGATACGCTAAAAAAAACTTGTCATTAAATAAAATCAGGGCGCTTAATTAAGATACGTTAGTATTTGCAAGCGTCCACTCCTGATGAAACTTTGGATTTATTTATTTTTAATAGTGGATTCTGCTGTGTCCACAACTTCTGCGTGCTTTATAAATTAACAGGAGAAATTCAAATTCAAATTCAAATTTGATATCCCACACTGCCAGTGGTAGGAAGATTGTAAAACACAAATAATGCTCGACTTAATTTGTTCCTGAGATAAATGGAAATATGGAATTTTTTGGTAAGAACAAGTTTGGTTGAAAATAAACGATTTTGTGCAGTTTATTTGTGGGCTTAGATACAACAATTTCAAAAAAAGTTTCACTGATGTGATGTTGAGATTCTTTTGGATCTTTATTCCACTACTATAGTTGATTTCATGCCTGACAACGCCTTTGTCTCAAAATTCAACAAATGATTACAATATGATTGAGAATCAAATGGTGGGGGCGCTGGCTTGTAATGGTTAGGGTTAGAGTGGTGGTGGGAGGGGGGGGAGGTAGGAGGGGAGGGGGGGGGGTAGGGGGGTGTACCTGTCGGTGGTTCCAGGAGAGAGTGTAAAAGGAGAGAGATGCCTCTGAAGTGTACTTGTTCTGCATTACATTCAACATTCTGTTCTCCAGATTGGCGAGAGTGAACCCAAATCTGCCAACCCACGCCACCACCACACCTCCGTATACTATAACACACACATATACAAATCTCTCAAGCTGCCAATCACTCAAAAGGAAGCGTAATGCTGAGGGGGGAGGAGGAGGTCCAGCGAGCGGGTTAGTAGTGGAAAAATGTGAATGGTGGACGAAGGGGGGGGATCACGTAATGAGTTGGGTTGGGAGGATTGTGCGGACGGATAGAGGGATAATAGAGAAGGGGTCCATACCACATTTGATGTCTTTTCAGAAGTGTCGTCGATCAATTGTACACTTGACCTGTTTCTCCCGTTTTTGAGGATGAAAAGTAAAGTTGAGTTACAATTGTTGACTAAAAACTATACCTAGAATGGACCATGAATGGATTGGGAAAAATGACTTGAAACATAGACTTGTAACCAGATTCTAGAAAGATCAAAGATCAAAAGAGAATGTTTAAAAAAGCAGCGCCCCAAAACAATTCGTTTTCTTTGAATTGGGATAAGAAAGACCAAAGGACTAAAATAATTGCTTCAAAATTCCTTTGTGAGCATTAAAAATTAAAAAAAAACACAGAATGTTAACACAGAAAAAAAACACTTTCGAGGAAGAATAAGAAAACATTGATTAAATGCAGTACTTCAAAATCCACTTTTGACGCTATGAAGTACTCAAGTGTCCCTTAAAATTGTCTTTACATGAAAAAGCTTAGAAAAGTTAAATTTGACAAAAAAATGATCAATGGCATCAATCGCGCTGAAAGTTTTCAACTACTGTGAATTTAGCAACTGAATTCCTTTTATAATCTTCAAAACTTTCCCTCCACAACTTGCAAAACTCATTTTCCTGGATATTCCGTAGGGTTTTAAAGTATAGCAGTCATAAAAAACGTATTTCATATGCATCAGTAATTCAGTAATTCATTTCCGTGACAAGACCATTTTAGGGACATTTTTCCTTTTCATTATAAAGCATTCATTTTGAAGAACCGTGTATTTCGATTGACTTTCGCCTAATTGTTTCCAAAAATCTTGAATTTATTACAAACGTCAATCGATTTGCTGTCAGCGACCGGCGACTGGTTGACGTCAGTAGTACAAAGCAGAGGCTAGCGATGCTAGCTTTGGGGAGCCTTCTTAGCGCCACTTGTTATCCGCTTTTTGAGGCCGAAAAGCCAAATGGTTCAGACGAAAACTCGGTCAAGCAAAAACGCGTAAAGAGGACCACAAGACTAATATAAACACTACAAACGCTTCGTTTGAGAGCAATTAAATACAGCCACAGACTGCCAAAAACCTTGAATGTCGTAAAAAATATCTACAAAAAGACACAGAATTTAGTTGATGGTGGGGTTAGTGGTGTGGGTGTCAGTGGAGTAGGTGAATTGGAGGCGTAGGATTGGGAGGGCTGGTGCGACGACGGGTGCGAGCTGGAGCCAGCTGGAGGAGGGTGAGCTGAGGGTGAGTAAGGGGGAACTGAAAGAACAGAAAAAAAAACAGAAACTAATTGTGGCACAATTTTTAAGTGCCGGCAATTTTTACAGGATTTTGTGACCATATAGGACCACAACCAATACAACTTTATCTTAAATTTAGTGCTGCTGTTGTGTGTGTGTGTGTGTGTGTGTGTGTGTGTGTGTGTGTGTGTGTGTGCGTGTGCGTGTGCGTGTGCGTGTGCGTGTGCGTGTGCGTGTGCGTGTGCGTGTGCGTGTGCGTGTGCGTGTGCGTGTGCGTGTGCGTGTGCGTGTGCGTGTGCGTGTGCGTGTGCGTGTGCGTGTGCGTGTGCGTGTGCGTGTGCGTGTGCGTGTGCGTGTGCGTGTGCGTGTGCGTGTGCGTGTGCGTGTGCGTGTGCGTGTGCGTGTGCGTGTGCGTGTGCGTGTGCGTGTGCGTGTGCGTGTGCGTGTGCGTGTGCGTGTGCGTGTGCGTGTGCGTGTGCGTGTGCGTGTGCGTGTGCGTGTGCGTGTGCGTGTGCGTGTGTGTGTGTGTGTGTTTGTGTGTGTGTGTGTGTGTGTGTGTGTGTGTGTGTGTGTGTGTGTGTGTGTGTGTGTGTGTGTGTGTGTGTGTGGTTTAGGCGCCCAGAGTTCGTCTGGCGGGCGCCACTGCGCCGTCGGGTGCCTCAGTCAGCAATTCCAGTCTGGTTTGGCATGTGCCAAAAATTTCAAGTCGATCTTTGGCCGTGGCTGGGCAATCCAGCCAGTGTTCGAGGGTCTGAGGCTCTGATGTGCACAAGGGACACGATGGGTCGACCGTGGGTTCCAACAGATTGGTATATGCCTTCAGTAGTTTGCAGTGTCCCCTGCGGAGCTGTGCTAGTAGGACAGCGTCCTTTTTGCTCGTGATCTTTTTGGCTTCTGCCTTGAAGTTGTATTCTTTGTAGGTGAGTTTGGCACGATGGTGGCAGGGCTCGAGGTCCTTGAAAGTTTTCTGATGCAGCTCAATGCGGCTCGAAGGGACGTCGGTTCGGCTTCTGAGATAGTCGTGGCAGCTGCCTTTCTGGACTCGGAGTCTGCTAGTTCATTCCTTGCGACATCTGAATGCCCTGGTATCCATTGGATGATGACTTTGGAGTGGTGGCTGTCCAGGTAGGAACGAATTCCAGCTGTGCTATTGTTTCTTTTCCAGAGAGCAGTGCAGAGTGATTGACTGTCTGTACAGATGACAGCTGTTGTTCCGCGCTGTTGGTTGCACGTTAGCCAGGAGACTGCTGTCAGCATTGCCGCCTTCTCTTCGTCAAATGATGACGTGATGACTCGGCCTCTCTTTCGTAGTTTGGCAATGACATCGGGGCTGGCCTGGTCGCCTTTGGTTACAACAACTGCGTACCCTCCATTTTCGTTACCATGTGATGCAGAACCATCAGTGTATAAATAGATGTCTCCCTTAGGGTTCCTAAGGACATCTAGCGTCGTTTCTTTCGGACATTTGGTTCGGGCCCCAGCTATGGTGTTCGCGACTGTCCAGTTTGAGAGGGAGTCATATGCCGGATCTATACTCGCGCTGCTGTTGCTGATTTTACATTTCATGCATTGGTTTTAACTAAAAAGATCATTAGCGTTAGTAGTAATGTTAATGAAGTGGTTGATGGTGGTATCATAGTTTTAGTTACTGGATCAAATAACTCTTCTGTCATACCATGATATAATTGCCGTTTTTGAATTTATCATCTTCTAATCTTTTTCCTCTGTTTTCTTTTTCTAGTTTGTGTAAGTGTATACTTTTCAGCATATACTTGAGCATTGTATGTATTCAAGTTAGAAATCACTTAAATTAAGTCATTTTTTTTCAAGTTCATAATCTCTAAAAATCGCATAAATAACGTAAAAATCAAAGTATTTTTATTAGAGACAAGTGTTTAATATGTGCTATTCAGACACTTTTCGTTAGGAAGTGGCTGAAGAGCACATATTATACACTACTAGTTTGGCCATTGATCAAGTTGCAAAGAATCGTCCTGTTGGTAGTTCAATGAATGTGTTCAACCACTTCGGTGTCTTTTTTCAGCAGCTCTAACTGGTTTTGACAACTGTTTAAGAGTTTAAGAGTGTGTGTGTGCGTGTGCGTGTGTGTGTGTGTGTGTGTGTGTGTGCGTGTGTGTGTGTGTGTGTGAGTATTATACATAGCTGTGTAGTGACTACTACGGGGGGGACATTTTGATTTCTTGACCGAGAAATCACTTTTCCGAATTTAAATATATAAGTTCCTCATATAATTGTAAAAGCTTACTTTACATCTTAATGACTTTTATATTTTTCGGTTTTATAATCATTCTACCACCTGAGATATTTAGTTCATTTTCTTGGTCTAGTTTACCCGCGTGAACTAGATTTACTTTTGTTTACTTTTCAATTCCACTCATGGTTGTATATTTACTTGCGATACCAAACCAGTCGCTTTATTTATTTATTCTCCCAACCCAAGTACTCTCAGTAAAGTTGTGTCTGACCCTCCATCTGACAAAAGACTCTATTCATTTCATCTCTAGTTTAAGTTTATCGGGAGGATATCGCATTGAACACAATGAGTTCGGACGAAAAGAAATTGGAACTCCATCAGCCCGAGAATGTTTTGGGTAAGTTACCAATACTATTTCAATCGATTTTAGCAGATAGTGATCCTATCCACAAGTCATTGTTTCGAGAACGTTTATACAATGAAGTGATGGAACTATTTGGCATACAGTTTTCCTGGTAGAATTTTGGGTTACGATGTGAAGTTAAATTTAGTGTCAAACTTGGATGAATGATCAATGTACAAATCATGTAAGGCAAAGGACTCGTTTTTCTCCCAGCTGTCGGTGATATAAACGGGTTTTTCTGACAAACACAGCCTTAGCTACCAATCAAATGTTCTCGTGGACTGCACCCCGAGACACTTGCAAGTTGTTGACAAACCGAAGAAACTGAAAAGAAGAAGCAACTTGGACTACACCGTCGTTGATCTGACAACAGTTGACGAGCCGGGAAGCAACGTTGAAGTTCGCCAGCCTCTGAAAATGCGCTTCACGCGTTTGTGGAAGGTAACTCTGAAATAAAATTGAGTCAGCAGTCTTATTGTTTTTATACTTCAATAAATCTAATAAATTAAGAGCCTTTGTGTTAATATTTAGCATTGTTTCGGACTTTTTAATTGGTTGTCTTTTTACTCTGGTTCACTATAGCTCTTATGCATGATAATACTTGGTGTTATTCTATGATTTAAAAATTGCGAACTTGGGCGACATGTAGCTCTGATTGAACGGCTGTGTTTGCTTTTTCAGGAACACAGCCCCGCAAAAGAAACGAACCCCGAGGTCCAAGTTATGAGAGCCACACACGCACAACCAGAGACCCCAGTGAATTAGAACTCTATGTGCGCTAAGTGTGTGTATTCGACAACGATGAACAAGCAGTCACGAATTTATTATAATGCAGATGCCCTCAAACTAGATCAAGCCAGAGTTTTGAATGAATTGTTTTACACTGCATCGGCTAGAAACAGTGAAAGAGTGACAGCAGGGAAAGAAAACGTACAAACAAGCGGTACGCAGAATTACACACCTGACAGGAAAGCCGCCATCAGGGCACGACAGGCTCTAAAGAAGCAGTTGAATTGCAAGAAAATATAGACAAAAATATATTGCTGATTTCGATGAAGCCTTGTTAATGAGAGTTGTAGACTTATGGACTCTTTTGTCTGTCATATCGGACATACCCTTGACTGTGACTTAACAAAGACTTCAGTTAAAAAAACATATTGAAGCTCGAATTGATATTTAGACCTGAGCTACCCAAGTGGTACGAGTTTTGACTTTTATCAGTAACTAGCATTGGTTAAAAACGTCTGTACTGATACCTAGGCTAACAATGTGGCCCCTAATCGAGTTTCAATTTTAAAACATAAAGGGATTTGGTAAAAAATAACTCGTGCTTTGGATCCTAAGCTACCTGGTGGTTAACTAAGCGAGTTTTAACTTGTACATAAAAAGAGTATTGATGAAAAATAACTTGTGCATTGGATCCTAAGCTACCTGCTGGCTACCTAAGCGATTTTTAACTTGTACATATGAAGAGTATTAGTAAAAACCAACTTGTGTATTGGATCCTAAGCTACTTGATGGTTACCCAAGCGAGCTTTAACTTGTACATATAAAGAGTATTGGTGAAAAATAACTTGTGTATTGGATCCTAAGCTACCTGCTGGTTAGCTAAGCGATTTGTAACTTGTAGATATGAAGAGTAATGATGAAAAATAACTTGTGCATTGGATCTTAAGCTACCTGCTGGCTACCTAAGCGATTTTTAACTTTTACATATGAAGAGTAATAAAAAACTAGTGTATTGGATCGTAAGCTACCTGCTGGTTACCCGAGCGATTTGTAACTTGTACATATGAAGAGTATTGATGAAAAATAACTTGTGCATTGGATCCTAAGCTACCTGCTGGCTACCTAAAAGATTTTTAATTTGTACATATGAAGAGTATTAGTAAAAAATAACTTGTGTATTGGATCCTAAGCTACCTGCTGGTTACCCAAGCGAGTTTTAACTTGTACACATTAAGAGTATTGGTGAAAAATAACTTGTGTAGTGAATCCTAAGCCACCTGCTGGTTAGCCAAGCGAGTTTTCACTTGTACAAATAAAGACTATTGGTCAAAAATAACTTGTGTATTGGACCTAAGCTACCTGCTGGTTACCTAAGTGATTTTCACTTGTACATATGAAGAGTATTGGGGAAAAATAACTTGTGCATTGGATCCCAAGCTACCTTCTGGTTACCTAAGCGAGTTTTAACTTGTACATATAAAGAGTATTGGAGAAAAGTAACGTGTGTATTGGATCCTAAGCTACCTGCTGGTTACCTAAGCGAGTTTTAACTTGTACATATAAAGAGTTTTGGGCAAAAATAACTTGTGTATTGGATCCTAAGCTGCCTGCTGGTTACCTAAGCGAGTTTTCACTTGCATATATAAAAACTATTGGTCAAAAATAACTTGTGTATTGGACCTAAGCTACCTGCTGGTTACCTAAGTGATTTTCACTTGTACATATGAAGAGTATTGGGGAAAAATAACTTGTGCATTGGATCCCAAGCTACCTTCTGGTTACCTAAGCGAGTTTTAACATGTACATATGAAGAGTATTGGTGAAAAGTAACGTGTGTAATGGATCCTAAGCTACCTGCTGGTTACATAAGCGAGTTTTAACTTGTATATATAAAGAGTATTGTTCAAAAATGACTTTTGTATTGGATCCTAACCTACCTGCTGGTTACCTAAGCGAGTTTTAACTTGCACATATGAAGAGTATTGGTGAAAAGTAACGTGTGCATTGGATCCTAAGCTACCTGCTTGTTACCTAAGCAATTTTTAACTTGAACATATAAAGAGTATTGGTGACAAAATAACTTGTGTATTGGATTGTAAGCTACCTGCTGGTTACCTAAGCGAGTTTTAAATTGTATAAATAAAACGTATTGGTGAAAAATAACTTGTGTTTTGGATCCTAAGCTACATGCTGGTTACCTAAGCGATTTGTAACTTGAACATATGAAGAGTATTGATGAAAAATAACTTGTGCATTGGATCCTAAGCTACCTGCTGGTTAACTAAGGGAGTATTAACTTGTACATATTAAGAGTATTGTTGAAAAGTAACGCATCTATTGGATCGTAAGCTACCTGCTGCTTACCTAAGCGAGTTTTAACTTAAACATATAAAAGATATTGGTGAAAAATAACTTGTGCATTGGATCCTAAGCTACCTGCTGGCAACCTAAGCGAGTTTTAACTTGTACATATAAAGAGTATTGGAGAAAAGTAACGTGTGTATTGGATCCTAAGCTACCTGCTGGTTACCTAAGCGAGTTTTAATTTGTACATATGAAGTATTAGTAAAAAGTAACTTGTGTATTGGGTCTTAAGCTACGTCCTTGAGCAGTGTGGGAAGCAGAAGGCTGAGCGAAGCGGAGAGCAATCCAGGGAGAGCATGACGGAGAGCGAGGAGGAAGCAGGGCGGTGGATCAAAAATTGGGAGCGAGGCTAGAGCAGAACGGAGAGTAAAGCTGAGAGCAAGTAGGGAGCAGGATGGGTATGGGAGCAGAAGCTGGGAGCAAGTGGTGAAAGAAAACGATGCTATGGTTAGTTCTGTTAAAACTTTCTATCTTTTTCACGGCAACCTTTTTTAAACTTTTTCCAATCTCTTCGGAAGGAATTATTCTTTCCACTTCATTAGATGCTGCTCTTATTTGTACAATTAATTGTTCATGACTTCTAGATTTTGGGGACTTTATTATAAAGTCTTGTCCGGAGAAACGTATATTGAAATAAACAGTCTAAAGAGTAGCAGGAACTGTACTCGCTTGACGCCAGTAAAATCTTTGCCTTCTTGACTTTGGCAACCCCAATGATCAGGAAGGGGACCTTGCTGGTTTAGAGAAACCCTATTGCGAAAATTAGACGACACCAGTTCACAAACCTTTAACACGCACCACCATTCGCAAACACTCACTGAGCTCACTTAGACACTTAAATCAGTTGTAGGGTAGATTATGACAGATTGCTACAATCAACACAGATGATCTACGGAGGTAACTATGAACTTGTGCTTTTCGCGTCTCTATACCATGACAACGAGGAAAAAACGCTTTTCTCCTGATTCTCAACTCTTACTTTTTTCGCGCTTATCTTTTACGGTGTAAAACTTATTCGTCCATTCCCCTGCAGCCTACCTAATCGATACTTAGCGTTTCTCAAAAGGGGTATAGGGGATAAAAAACACTTACTCATTCATACCTGGTCCCCCTGCAGCCTACCTAATCGATACTTAGCGTTTCCCCAAAAGGGGTTTAGGGGGTAAAAAAACTTATTCATTCATACCTGGTCCCCCTGCAGCCTACCTAATTGATACCTAGCATTTCTCAAAAGGGGTAAAGGGTTAAAAACTTTTTCATTCATACCTGGTCCCCCCTCCAGCCTACCTAATCGATACTTAGTGTTTCTCAAAAGGGGTATAGAGGTTAAAAAAAACTTGTTCCTTCATACCTGGTCCCCCTCCACACTACCTAATCGATACTTAGTGTTTCTCAAAAGGGGTATAGGGGGTACAAAAAACTTAGTCATTCATACCTGGTCCCCCTGCAGCCTACCTAACCGATACTTAGCGTTTCTCAAAAGGGTTATAGGGGGTACGAAAAACTTATTCAATCATACCTCGTCACCCTGCAGCCTATCTAATCGATACTTAGCGTTTCTCAAAAGAGGTTTAGGGGTAAAAAAACTTATTCATTCATACCTGGTCCCCCTGCAGCCTATCTAATCGATACTTAGCGTTTCTCAAAAGGGGTTTAGGGGTAAAAAAAACTTATTCATTCATATCTGGTCCCACTGCAGCCTACCCAATTGATACTTAGCGTTTCTCAAAATGGGTATAGGGGGTAAAAATCTGATTCATTCATACCTGTCCCCCTGCAGCCTATCTAATCGATACTTAGCGTTTCTCAAAAGGGGTATGGGGGTAAAAAACCTTATTCATTCTCACCTGGTCCCCCGCAGCCTACCTAATTGATGCTTAGCATTTCTCAAAGGGGGTATAGGGGTAAAACAAAACTATTCATTCATACCTGGTCCCCCCTCCAGCCTCCCTAATCGATACTTAGTGTTTCTCAAAAGGGGTATAGGGGGTAAAAAAAACTTATTCATTCAGACCTGGTCCCCCTGCAGCCTATCTAATCAATACTTAGCGTTTCTCAAAAGGGGTATCGGGGGTAGAAAAACTTATTCATTCATATCTCACTGTGTAATGGTTCGCATAGTGTCGTGTTGTGAAAAAAAAGGTTTCACTGGGAAGTGAAGTTAAGTTTTTTTTATTTACGGAATGCTGGATCAACCCAAAGGGAGACAACCACAGTACCACATTTATGATTGTCATAAAGGGTAGATAGAATTGTAAGTTTATAGAGTATCACTATCAGAGTCCAAGTCAATTACTGACTGCTTCCTGAGTTTCTGAGGGATATCACTGTCATCACTGGAGACAAATTCAAACTTTTTCTTGGTTGTCAAAAATACTTTTGGGGTATTATTGAGGAAGCTGTTCTGATCTAGATTTGAGTCTGACCTACACTTTTGTTTTTTTCTTGGCGCATCAGGAGGGTTTTCGAGGGAGAACACTTCTGAAGTAGAGCAAATGTCGAGAAAACTGTTACTTCGATTTGATTCCTCAGCTTCATCGTCGATAAATAAGCACCTGTCGTGATCGAAATCGTCTTGCTCGCTCAACAATTCAAAGTCAATCAGGTCTTCTTCAAGTACATCATCGCTGTATGATCGTTGGTTGAGACCTGGGTCAAGCGGAGACCAGAACTCCTGCAACTCTGTTTGTGGAGTGTACTGAGTAGGCGGTGAGCTCTGTTCCATGGAAGACTCTGCCAGGACTCCGTTGTCACTCTCATCGCTTGAACCCCACTCTGGATTGCAAGTAATCTGTTGGGCAAACATTTCATCTAGCAATTGCTTATGTCCGGATGGTAGCGTTGTTAATTTGTCCTGGCAAATATAACGCTTGTCGTTGTATCCAGACAACGATTTTTTATTGGTGACAACTGTCATCGACTGGAGTTTGCTTGATGCAATTGTTGTATTTAGCATGCGTACTGTTTCTCCACCCATCAGAACCTGCTTGTACAATTCATGAGTCAGTCTCTGCCGCGCGTCTCTGGTGACCACTTTAGTTGACTGCTTCGTATCACCTGTAAAAGTTTTTAACAGAGATTGAACACCTGATTTCACCTGTAGCCTCGGGACAACAGAAACTGACATAATAAAAAGTTTGAACCATCGATTACGTCTTCTCACGTCTTCTCTTCGTAATACATGCAAAAGAAAAATTGGTGAGTATAGAAAGAAATATTTACCTTCGGAAAGTTTGATCGAGTAGAGCTGGGACTTGAGACCTACAAATTCAGAAACTGTGCGACCAGCCATTTCATCCTTGAACTTGAGCGTCACTTTTGCATTGCTTCCATCGTATTGTGGATGGTTCTTTGGAATGCTGGAGAAGTCAAACAGCTGTTTCAATTGTTTTGATTCTATATCTGCATAAAAGTCCTCTGTTTTCACCGTGTCAGAATAAAGCAGTTTGCACTCAAAGTTTTGTTTCATTGTTTTGTAGTGGAACTCATACATGAATTTGTTTGAGAGGTCTAGGATACACGCTCCAACAATTGTAGGTTTGTCCCATAAAATTTTCGTCTGGTTGAGACTTACTGTAGCCAAATCATCAGCAAGGATATGAAAAGTTTTCAACTCAGGTCCACTAGTCCATTTTAAGGCTTCTTGTTCATCACGTACCATCTTGACTTTAATCCGGTTGCGTTTACCTTCACATGTTTTCCCAAAAGCGCTGTTTACCATGAGCTTATAGAAATTCTCTTCAAATTTGTTGTGAGCTTCCTTCCGCTTTTGAGTGTTTAGCTGAACGTATGACGCCAGCCATTTGGACTGATTGAATGCAAGTGCTCGATGAACTTTGGTTACTTTCAGCCCTAGTTCAACGTACAACTTGAGTGTCTGATAATACAGAGTATACTTTTTTTGGAAATAGAGTTTGAATAAGTTTTTTATTCGAAGGAGGAGCGTTCACTTGCATCTGCTCAAGGAGTTCCCGTTGGTAGTCACTCAGCCAGTATGCATCAATTGTGTCCTTTGTTGCTGCTAAGAGTGTAGATTCAGAGTGTAGATTGTGAAGATCGTCGGGATATTCCAGGTCTACTTCTACGATGTAGCCAAACTCACTGTCATCTGCAGTCTCTAGAATTTTGTTGATTATGTCAGGTTCAATTTCTGAATCCCATACCTGATCGAAATAATCAAAATCGTTAAGTGGTAAGCAAAATTTTTCCATCACTCCGCCATAAAGATTGTTTGCGTCGATCATTATAATGAAGGTTGACGGAATCTCTGCATCAAAATTATCAAGATATTTATTGTTGGCTACTGCCAATCTTTTACTGTAAACGGAACTGATCCCTCCGCGGATCAGATTTTCTACCATGTCTAGGTACTCGCGCCGGTTATCAACTCTATGGGGGCTTTGCAAGTTTTCAGCATTGCGTCGCCGGATAGATTTGCTGCAGTATAGTATTGGCAGCAGTCCAAACCATATGTTTCGTAACAAATCTTTCGGAAGCAGACTACAATTGCTGCTAACAGAAAAATGTCTGTTTGCGGATAAATGTCGTAGTATTCACCGACAGTACTACATTCAAAAATTTTAAATAGTTCTACTGCGTGCCCGTATTCTTCTTGTGTTGCGTTAACTTCAAACTGATGTAAACTGTTGGTCCACAGAGAATGCGGAGGCAGCTTGGACTCCTCCAGTTTGTCGAAGTTGACAATGTAGCTGTTAGGGAAGAAGCTTTTTTGCTTCAACTAGTCGACAACACTTTCTGGCCATTCACTGAAGTGCTGCACCAACAACTTGAAAGCTTCGGCTGGCAGATTTTTAGCCAATGAGTCAAGAGATGAAGGCATGAACCGAAAAGAGTCCAGCAGTTTTATGTTTTCGTATACTGGTTGTTCCTTTTTGTTTTTGTCTAACCGCATTTTTATGAAAACTCCAATTTCGAGTGCTATATTTTTCATCTGTGGTTTGGACTATTGTAACTCGGTTTCGATTATGCGCTAATACTGGCGTGAAGTTCAAAAGTTTCCGGTTGATGTAACATTCATTATGAGCCCAGCCAAGAAACTCACCCGTGAAGTGACAATGGTTTAGCACTTTTGGGTTTTCAATCGATTGATCTAATTGAGATTCGCAAATCCAACGTTAGTTCTTGCGATTGTCGGTATGCAATCAAAGTATCTGTTTTGTTGTTTCTTGACATATATTGTCTTGGCCATCCTCTCGAGCAACTTCACAAATTGCAGCATTACTCCAGCACCTCGTTCACCTTCAAAATGAAATGGTTCTTCTTGACCTTGTGCAATGAACAGCAAGGCATAGCTGCATGGTTTGTGCATTTCATTAGCTCTTGTATCGGAGAACTGTGGGTCGTTTCTACAACTCATGAATGGTTCAATGATTGACTCGAGATCAAAAAACCAAATTTTGGCGCAAACCAGCGAGCTTGTAGTTTTCTAAAGGTGAAGGAGTTTTTGTTCTCAGCTGGAATTTGCACAATAGCTGGCTTCTTCTCTTGACAACAAGATATGTGTTTTTCGTATCTTGCTTTTGAACTACAGACATGAAAACAGTTCCTGCACAGATGATTATCATTTCGAGCAACTGTTCTCCGCATTTTATGAACTAAGCTCTTCAAATTTCTGATCAGGACGTAGTGATGCATCGTTCAGTCGCTTAGAAGAAGTAAATCGACACTGAATTCACAATCGGGTTTTTTGAGACACGAAATGGGATCAGTTTTTCGTCTGAGTACCTGAAGTTGAACGCGTGTTTTAGTTTCCAATCAAAAAAGGAGTGTGAGAGGGGGATATATATAACCAGTGAAAGTTTTTATATGATGCTATTATCTCAAAAAAAATAAAGCATAACTTACCGAAACACGCTTACACGAACATTGTTCAGCTCCACAAATCGACTCATCTGGTGAAATCCAATGGGCATGTTATACTGTCCAATTGGCTGCTTGGCAATTTTGTTTTCGAGCCTATATGTATGAGGAATAGTATTCTGTCGTCCTGAGGTATCTTTTGGCACAAGTCGTGGCCCAAACTTCAAATGATATGCCGCTGTGAAGCAAAATAAAAAGCAGTTTCCATCTTCCCTGTTTCTGATGTTAAGAAGAGCTGACGTTTGCGAGAGGTTATGTGGTAACGCTAAGTAAGATGAGCCCGCGATTTTACTGTGCGAATATCAATTTTTATAATCTGATCCAAAGTCCAACCGCTACCATGAGATGCAAAGCTGTTAAGTGACAAGAGCATCTGTTCAACCATTTGGTGAAAACTTTCGTCTGCATTGCCTCCGAAGTCAACTCGTTCCATTTTTGACTGTACATGAATTATTATCTTGTGTGATTCCTCAGACAAGTCTTCTGAGATTTCAATTGGTTTTCTTAGCTGTATCACAGCTCCAAATTATATTTTCTGAGGACTCTGCTGCACACTCATTCTGACAACGTTCTTGATCTCTTCATTTTTAACCTGCATGGCGTGGAACAAGTCAATCTTGCGGGCACCCACATTGACTTCGTACTCCCTCATGCTGTTTCCTTAAGCTTTTTCAATTGGTAGTAGTCCGTTTTCAGAGATCGTGTCAGCGTCAACATTCCATGTTGGCAAACCATGGACGTTATTCATATGTTCCATGTAGTCAATGTCTCTGCTGAAAAGTTTATCGAGGATTGGTCTGTCCGTGTTGAACCGTCACACGGACCTCAGGGCCTCCACAGGGCCTCTCATTTCATATAAGCTATGGGTCTCATAGCCGCAGTCATGACATTCGAACGAATTGCGGGGGGCGTAAATTTGATGAAATGTTCTTCTATGTCGTCGGAGGCTTCTTTTATCCGAAAGCTTTTTTTGACAAATGTCACAAACTATTGGGTTCATTTTTGTTGAACAAAACTTCAGCTTAGAGCGCTAAAAACCCTCAGCTGTGAAGAAAACAGGATTGAAAGCTGTAAAATTGGAGTTTAAAAGTAAGAGCAGAAAGAATTTAGTCAACTGATCAATAGAAAGAAAGGCAGAAAGCAATGAGAGTGAATGACTGCTTCCTATAATCAAAGTAATCCTGGTATCTTTAGCCAATAAGCTAAAAGCAAACTTACTTTATTTGGTTTAAGCAAGCATTAATCACAATACGCGTCAACAAAATTTTATGTCCTCGGGGGGACTTATTGACATTGTGTAAGATCTCGCTTGGCGGTTGTCCTCTGAAAAAATACAACTATCTAGAGCTGCTTAGGCTTATGTTTATCGGAAGACTATAAAATCAACTTATCTTGCGCCGTTCTGTCTGTAAAACTTAGAGCTTTTAGACATAGTTTATCTGCCTTTCTCAGAGATTAAAAAATGTTTATTAGAAAAATAACATTGAACCGCTATTTCAAATTTTTGGCTTTGCAGTTTTTTGGATTCTCAGAACCATATATCTAATGAACTTTCAGAAGTTTTTTTGGAGAAATTTTAATTCATATGTTTAACAAATGACAGCAACTGCATCTCATTTACATCAGGAATATAGGGAAAGCAATCAGTCATAAGACAGTGAGCAATATATATGCAAAAAAGTCTACACAGTTGCGAGTTCGCGCATTGCAAGGGTTTTCCGGTTTCTCGTCTATCTTCCATAAGATCACATATATAGTGTCCGCGCTGATACCCTTTAGGTGATCGCAAATATGCTTATACGAATAAATTGGTAAAGCCAAAGGGTCTGCAAAGTAGATAATTGGAGACGCATATCTTTTGGCTAACACAACCCAATGTGTACCAATTGATGCAGCAGGTGAAGCGTTGACAATAGTAAAAGAATTTGGCGATATTTTCAGGGGAAAGTTGTCTGCGGCATAGACACCGTTGAAATTATATTTCAAGTGTTTGCATTGCTGTATCAACTTGAATATCTGATCTTCATCCTATAGCTCATAAGAAGAGAGTTTTCGGAAACGCTCCTCGCAGTATGGATGTATACTGTTGAACATTTTTCTCCCAAGAATAATATTTCAATATTTCAATGTTGTTTCCTAAAGCTGCACCGAACTTCAGTTCGACTGATAATGATGAGTTTGTTAATTCGGGGTGAACGAAATCATGTGTGGCTTCTTGTGTACTCGTAAGATCAAACACCAATATATAATGACGTGGGAAATCAGCCAATGATATAGCGTGACCATTTTCAATGAAAACCAAGGCTCCCATTGAATTGAAGTATAGCCTCTTATCATCTCTGGTCGACATTGGCGTACCAGCAGTTGCAAATCCATTGCGGTAAACAGTTATCTCAATTAGACCAAACTTTCGATATGAAAATGGATTTTCAGTGTTGATTCCAATGAAAGCGGCACTTGCAGACATTGCAATAATAAGTCTTCGAATGGGTTCTTTTGTGAAAAAATCTTCTTCTTTCCAGCTTTGTTGCTCCGCTGTTGCGAGAAAGGCTTTCGAAATAATTTTGTTGTATTGATACATGGCTGGGGATTTCAGAAGAGTTTTTTCAATTGCTCCCACCACATTATCCGATACTGTCATTTTGCGAACGAACAAATTAGCTTCATCGATGTTCACTTTATAATGCTTTGCACCGTCTTCACTCATTATAACAAAGTCATCTTGTGCTCTTCGGAAAGAGATTCGCATTGTGACACCACTTATTAAGTGCTTCTCACATGAGAAAAAGTCTACAGCAACTTTACCGTATAGTGTAAGTTGGATGAATCTTCGAACAAGTAGTTCCCTTTGGGCAATAGTAGTAGTATAGTCATTTGCTTAGTGACTGTAGAGGGGGGGTTCGAACCCCCCCTACAAGAATTTTGTGTTTCGAAAAAATGAAATCATTGTAATTTTCGTTGCTCACGGAGCAGATTACTATACTTTGACTATTTTCCTGAGTTTGTAGGTTCATGTAACATTGGGGTTTGTGAGGAAAGTTCATTTTGCCGCGCAAGTGGAGGTAAAATTTTCAAAAAAATTTTCAAAAATTGTTCAGTTTTTCAAAGTCCTAAAATTGTCTGAAATGGATTTTGCGCTATGAAAGAGCACTCAAAAGTGATTTCTTGTTGACTTCACTTTTTTCACCTAAGCAGTATAGGGGTTGAAACATATAAAAAAAAGCAAATTTTTGCGAAAAATTTTTCAAAAGTTTTCAAAGTCCTAAAATGGTCTGAAATGGATTTTGCGTTATGAAAGAGCACTCAAAACTGATTTTTTTGTTGACTTCACTTTTTTTCACCTATGTTTTCACTTTTTTTCACTTTTAGTTCACAGTATAGGGGTCGAAAAACAAAAATTTCAAAAAAATTTTTCGAAAATTTTTCAAAAGTTTTCAAAGTCCTAAAATGGTATGAAATGGATTTTGCGCTATGAAAGAGCACTCAAATGTAATTTTTTTAGTTCACTTTTTCCCCCATTCAGTATAAGGGTCGAAACAAACAAAAATTTCAAATTTTTGAGAAAAAAATTCCAAAATATTTTTAAGTCTAAAAGATGGTCTGGAATGGATTTTGCGCTAAGAAAAAGCAATCAAAAGTGATTTTTGTGGACTTAATTTCGTTCAATCAAGTCGGACCAAATAACTCAGTTTCTGAAATAGTCTGAAATAAGTCAAAGAGCAGTCAGAAGCAGTTTTTATTGACAATACTTTTGCAAATGTACAGTATGATGTGGCAAGCTTGTCTTTATTTTTTATGTACATGTGTAACTATGTATGTTTCTATCAAAACAAGTCCGTATATTTGCTTGCATGTGTTCGAAAATGTAATTTTTATCTCTGAATGAGTATATGAAAGAAAGGAAAGAATGAAAATTTTATGTATAAAATCATGCGTATTCATGTATATAATAATTAAAGTACATATAAAAATGTATATTTGTTTAAAAATAAATATAACTGTGCTTAAGTTTAGTATTATGTTTGTATGAGTATAAGCTGAAATGTATGTTTGTGTGTAGAAATTGTAAATGTGTGTATATGTCAAGACGTTTTTGGTTTTATGTGTATATGTTTTTTTCTATATGTATACAGTGGAATGTATGATTATATGTCTGAATGTGTTTATGTATTTATGTATTTATATGCTTGCAAGTTAGACGAGAGAGAGAGGGATATAAGTCACCTGAGGGCAATTTAAATGCTTTGAAGAATTTTGTTACTTGTCTCCACGATCCAATAATATTATATCTTGCAAACAGTTTTGGACCTTCAGCGTTGATAAACTCTGTCCTTTAAACATTGGCGAGCAAAATGTTACAACCGAAGACGACAACAATTTTTTGATGTTCTCAGCATGCTTCTTTGAAAATTGAATTTTCGACACCTATCTAGCTACCATATTAAAAACTATCAAGAATTTTTACAGAAAAAAAATTAAATTCATGCTCTTTGTCTTTTAATCCTTAGCAAGAAAATGATAAAGTATTGCAACACAGAAGACAAAAACATCTTTTTGATGTTCTGAGCATGCTTTTTTGAAAACAGATTTCTCTACACTTATTCAGCTACCCATCTATGAATTAGCAAAATTATTTACGTGAAAAATATATATGAGATGAATTGTTGAGAGGTAAACAATAAATTGAGCTAAGTATAAGGAATAAACTCTGTAAAAATCCCAATATGTTGGTGGAAAACTATGATATGCAGGAGCAGCTGAACTTTTTAGTTAAATAAAGTAGAATGATAGGAATTCATCAAGAGCTTGAATCAGGCAAAAAGTGTAATGATGTACAAGAAGAGTAGTTTGCACTGGAAATGTAAAAAGCGCTGAAATTTTCAAAAGTTAATTGGTCACTTTATCAATAAAGCAAGAACAAACACAAACTTTGGATCCGTGGGTGGTTGTTAGAAACAGCTTCAGAATTGTATAGGTTTTGTTTGCGTATTGGTAATAGCAATAATGGATACTGCGTGCTGGGACTGAAATATTAAACAATAGCGAAACGCATCTTCAGTAAATGCTTCCGATAAATTCAACTATTGAACACTGCAAGAAAGGTACCAGAGCAACTCAAGCAAATCAAAAACGTTCATGATAGTGTCTTCTTGGATCAAATTTACTGCGTTCAGTAACCCTGGGTTAAAACTTTGGATAACTTATTGTTCTGTCCACGTTTTAAAATGAGATTACCGTAACGGTATTTCATAGAGCATTGGGAAGAGGTAAATCCAAAGGAATCTAAAATTAAAAGGAGCAGAGTTTTTATAACATTTATTGGGCTAACAGTCTGGCGAACATATTTGAATTTATTACAACACTACTGCTACTGCCAACTACTACTACCAACAACTACTATCTACAATTAGTATCTACTACTACTGCTACATACTAGTACTACCTACAACTTCTACTAGATACTACTACTAACTACTACAACTACTTATTTGTTCTAAGTTACACTAGTACCTACTACTACTTCCTTTTAATACCTTCAAATAAAACCTATTGTTTACTAACTATCTACAACAAAGTGTTTCTGTTTTTCTAAAAAAATGAAAACAATTGCTATCTCTAGAGACTCGTTGAGCATAAACAACATAAGCTCTTATCTATCTCAAAGTAATATGCCCTGACTGACACAGACCGATAGAATTTACACGCCAATACTTACAACAAATCATTAAGTGTTTGAAGTTTTTTCAAAGATATACAAAAAGGCTGAAGCTTTGTCGTATACACTAACCCAGTAATTTTCAACTCAATGTTAAATTGTTAATTAACAATTAAAAAATCCATGGTATGATATATCAGGTTGATATTTAATTAATTAAATCAATGTAGGGTTTTACTGTTTAGCGAACCAGTCTAATTTTTAGAACTTCAAATAAGTTTTATTGCTATGTTCTTTTTTTGAAAAGCGAATAAGTTTGTACACTTTGTTTCACTTAAGAGGGATCAGTCATAAGCCTAAGTCTTTTGTTCAATTGCTGTTTTTTTGTTTATTCAATGTATGACGTCAGATTCCACTTGCAATTTATTGATAGATATGAAACGCAAACTTTTTACAATTTCTAATATGAAGGATTGTATAGCGTAAACATTGACTGGTTCACAATGGCGTTGCACTATGTCCAATTATAAAATCAACTTTATAGAAACATGCTGGCTTCAAAAACTCCATAGTGTGTACCTTAATGGAAACAAACAATTTATAGGGTACCTACATAATCCAAAAAACTGAGGCTTTACTCTATAAGATTGTTTTCGTATGTTTATTCAGAGTCACCTGTTGTTTCAGTTGTCAGGAATTACACAATTCTTACTGCATCCTTACGTTTCAAAAAATTGTATAGACTGAAAACTGTTAAGATAGCTTGCCAGAAGGACAATGTGTTAGGTGAATTTCATTTTAACCTTAGCTTCGGCTCAGGATGTGTTCACAGCTAAGACTGTAATTGTGAAGTTGCTATTCATCAAACGTTTAGCGCTACATTATTTTGCAATTTTTGTTATATTAACTTCTTTCTAATTTTGTTGAATTTCATTTGGTTATTGTTTAACTGAAGAAAATTAAAAATAAATCAACCTCATAAAACGTTTCTCAGCAAAATTAAATGAAACAGTCTTGTTGGATTTTAGAGCTCAAACAAAAACCATAAATTTAGGTGTTTAGGTGAACGAATTTTTTTTTTCAACGTCTCCGTACACTCAATGGGCACCAAATGGTTCCAGAGAAGTACTTTTCGCGGAATTTGAAACAAAATTCTTCTTTATTAGTGTTCAAAACTCAAAAACAGGAGATGGTATGGCTTTGGATAAGCAAGTATAATAAAATGTGAAACATGGCATACCACTTTACCTAAAAGTTGAACCATCGAGTTCAATTTTGTGATCTAAAAATAGTAATCAAGGATAATTGACTTTTAAAATAAAAGACTTCTTTTTTAGTTCGAAACTCAACAATCGGAGGCGGTATGGATTTCGATAAGCAAGTTTCTTAAAATGGTGATGCTTGGTCGATCACTCTACAGAAAAATGGAGGTTTTGAGTTTGTAATTGAATTTGTGATCTAAAAACACTATTCAAGCATAATTGACTTTGAAAAAAAGACTAATTTTAATATTAAAGACACAACAATTGGTGACCGTGTAACTTTGAATTACCAAATATAATAAAATGCGTAAACTTGGCCTATATTTCTATTTTGAAGTCAAAGTTTGAGTTTGAGTTTTTGATCTATAAATAGTATTCAAGGGATAATTACTTCATAACGTTTGTTGTAATATAGTTACGAACGCAAAACAAATGAAATACGTTCTCACAATCTATTTAAACTACAGCTTTTTATGTGTCAAAAAAGTGAAGGAGACGTTCTGGTTTTACTAAGCTTTTTATATAATTTACTATATTATATAGTCTATATTCACATGGTCTATTATGCAATCTTTACTGCACGAGTTCTACAAGCCTTCCTGAAGAGTATAATTTTGCATTTTTTAATTAAAAAATACAGAAAAATGGCATGATTTTCCGAAATCAGCAGTGTTGACATATTTTACCAGTAGTTCTTGAAAAGAGTGGTCAGTGCAACTTGTTAAATGATTAATTTTCTCTGAAGAATGTTCTGCTAATGAACTCTAAAAAAACAATATGGAGATATTTTTAAGTCATGACCACATTATGTAACAGTGAACACAACTAACTTTGATTTTTGCTACCATAAAAAACCGTCAGCACAGACAGTAGAAATTAGATTAGGAGCTTTGATACCATCGTCAATCTGACAAGTATATTTTTACATGCATTTTGCCGATTTGGTAAAGTTTCCAGTGTTATAACCCTGTAACTCTAGTGCATCAAGTTCAAAGTTTAAAGTATTCAAAATTTTCGGAAATTAGTGTTTCACTTTTCTATGTGTTAAAAATGTATTATAATACTAGTTTTCTAGGCTTTGTGCACTTCGTTTTGATCTTATCCTTCCGAAAGGGTTTCTATGTTTTCAAACGTGTGTTTGCTATGAATCCTCTGAAGAGTCGATTTGAGTACTTTCAACTGAGTCAAAGACAAAAAAAAACATCTTGATCCTAGAGGCAATTAGACTAATATTATTTCCCATATTTTTAATGCAGTTTTTTAATTTTTCTGAGCTTAAACAATGTGAGAAATATGTAAAACTGTCTCTTAGAAAAAAGATCCAGGTAGAATTTTACTACTGCGTGTTTTTGCTAATTGCTACTTTTGTCAATAAAAACCATTGTAATATAACATGACTTTTTATCTTCGTGAAAATTTGTATCCTCTATAACAATAAATGGTAGAATCATTATGTACATGAAAAAATTTTTTCACGAGTAATCATATAGCAAAAACTTAATCTTCAATAACGCCTTATTTATCTGCAATTTACGCTATGAAAATTAATCAGTGGTCCCACAGGTAGTCTGAAAAGATTTTTTTCATGGCGCTCAAAAAAAGGAACCTCTAACGGAACTGTAAAATCAACAAAGATAAGAAAAGAAACGTTTTTCACGTTCACTTTGTTTTTTATTTGAAAGACTTAATGTAAAACAAGATATCATTGTCACACAAACTCTTTATGTACAAGCTGATTTTTCATTACTACTTTTAAAAAAATTGTATTTTTAAGACCTCAATGGTTTGTCTTGAGGAAACTCATAAGAGAACGGACAAGTATTCACTTCTTGCAATTATTAGAAATTTCGTTCTGATACGTTAAATGCTTACTATTCGTGATACCATTGCTTTATGGATTAACGAAGTTTTGCGTCCGCGTTAATAAATACTTAGGTTTTAAATTTTCATGAATTACTTGAATAACATACTGAAATGCTTCAAATTGACACATATCTTTAAAAGCTACTGAAGGAATTCTGTGAAAACCAATAGTTATAACACAAACACAAGTTGTTGCACATGTATACAGAAAACACTAGTGCATGCTTACGTCTATGGTTCAGATTGAGCCTTTGAGCGAAACATGTTTGTTATCTACTAACAGAAAACGTTAGAAGTGAACTTCTTATCGTTCCTCAAAACAAACCACGTCAATACTAAGCAAAATCGAAAGTTTTCTAAAAAAAACTTGATATTAAACGTATGACTTTGGAACCAGTTTCTATATAAACTAGAAGCAACTGTAACCATGAAAGTCAAACAAGAAGGCCGATAGATAAGTTTAATTGAATTCGATTTGTCCTGCTTATTCCATTGCTTTATTCAAGTTAGCGTTATTTTCTTTAAATGGAGCGCAGTGGGGGTCGAAATGTACTCCCTAATAAAGAATTGCAAGCCCATGTACTCACTCTTTTTATCTCAACGTTTGCTGCCACACAGAAGAGTACATGTATAAACACCTTCTTGATCAGAGACAAGAGAATACTTAAGCAAAATAATAAAAGTGCTTTTAGCCGAAAATATTATGCAAGAATTTTGCAGAGCAGACTGAACTTCTCACAAAATAAGTATTTTTTATTCATAAAAATCAAGTGGTCAGGTTGATTTTTGTTTCAAAAGGTGACTTGTAAGAGAGCCGAAGTGAAAACAGCCGATTTAAAAGATAGCCGATATTTTATTTAAATTATTAGTTGATAATTTAAGATAAGTTTGGTGGCCAAATAAATTGGCTTCTCAAATGAGACTACTAAATTTTTCGCCAATCATAACCGAGTTTTTGAGAAAATAAAATTTAGTATCTCCTAGTATAAGGCACTGAAAGCGAATTAAAAAATAATTATCTTGAAACCATCGCGGACCATGGCCATGCCTCAGCGGCTCTTGGGACTTGATATGAAACTATCATAACCAAACATGAGACCAATTAACCCACTCAGGTACTTTTCTTAGTGATCCACTAACATTTTAGGGTAATTAACATCAACTTTTTGATTTCGGCTCTACTTAAATCAGAACAAGTTGCGGCGTTTTCTAACGTCAGCTCTTTATAACGTCAACTCTCTTGCGCGTATGTTTCAAGATTTCCAGAACCGTAATCTACGGTTTGGTGATCCTATTCTACAACAAATTTCTGACTTTCTACTCCTTTGAACAGGCCGAACACTGTTTTTTGTTTCTCTGACGTGGATAATGTTGAATCAACAAACTATAGCTTAATTGAGTGGTTTTGCAACTACTAATTTTTGGATAATAAGCATACACAATGAAGTTTAATAATGCACAGTCTTTCAAAATAACAGGTTAAAAATGGAAACAATTCATTACTGAAAACCAACGTCTAGTTCATAAGCTTTAATCAACAAGAATTTTTCAGTTCTAGTTGTTGTTGTCACATGAACACCTCACATTTTCATCGAATCTCATTCTTTTTTGAAAATTTCCACTGTGAAGTACACATCCTTGAACAACACGAAAATGGCTCCTCTTTTGTAGAGCATTGTTAGGCGATGGCTCAGTGCTAAATTTCTTGAACTTTTCTTCAATTTTTGATTTTCTTCAAGAAGACTAGGGAATCGTTCTAAGATGGAAGATATCACAGTCTATCTGTTATCCTTGGATGTGGGTGATCAATTTTATCGTGAATTGTGGTTAGTTTGGTTTCATGTCTGCAAGATTCGAGCTTTTTCCACAGATTTTCCAAATCTTCTAAAGCAGCGAAGTATTCTTCATGGCCCCGAAATCGTAACTGCGCAGTATCCTCTTGATGTCCATGGGAAGTGATCCTATGTCAGAAGTCAAAGGGTTAGGTATATGCTGAGAAGTTACTTCAGTTTCCGATGGGGTTGAGTTGTTGATAAAGTCTTCTTCTTCGGTTATATTAGGTAATGTAGTAACAAAATCAATATTTTTTTTCGGTATGAAGCAATGATCGATGGTAGTCCAGCTTGAAATTGAACTGTCCTTCCTTCGTTGTATAAAAGCAATCTTGTTTTCATATCGAGTTTGATAGACAATTTTGTGCTGAAATGAGCCTCCAAATTGCGTTAGGATATGATACATTATAAGTTATAAACCGACAGTTGAGTTTGGGTTTTGGCATACACTAACTGAATGGAATACAAGTCAAGAATGAAAACGCTAATGTGTTGTTTTGAGAAGCAAGTCATTCAGTTAAAAGTAAATACAAACTTTTGGCTGGGATGTTAGCATTCGTTCTATTAGCCTAATTAGCCAAATAGTTTCCAATGAATACCTATAAAATTTCGAGGAGGCCTCAGTTGTTAAACCTGTTAGACTAATTCTTATTCGTTTTCATTTGTAAAATCGATTGCCGATTTTCCTAAGTACTTCAGACATTGACATTTCAAGGTTTTGATCTGATTGCTAGGCATAAAGCCGAAGAATCGCGCTGTGCGTGTGAGAAGTTCAGTCTGCTCTGCAAAATTCTTGCGTAACATTTTCGGCTTAAAGCACTTTTATTATTTTGCTTAAGTATGCTCTTGTCTCTGATCAAGAAGGTGTATATACATGTACTCTACTGTGTTGCAGCAAACGTTGAGATAAAAAGAGTGAGTACATTTGCTTGCAATTCTTTATTAGGGAGTACATTTCGACCCCCACTTCGCTCCATTTAAGGAAAATAACGTTAACTTAAATAAAGCAATGGAATAAGCAGGACAAATCAAATTCATTTAAACTCACCTATCGGCCTTCTTGTTTGACTTTCATGGTTACAGAGTCATACGTTTAATATCAAGTTATTTGTTACAAAACTCTTGTTTGACTTTCACTGGTTCCAAAGTCATACGTTTAATATCAAGTTATTTTTACAAAACTTTCGATTTTGCTTAGTATTGACGGGGTTTGTTTTGAGGAACGATAAGAAGTTCCCTGCTAACATACTGAAATACATCAAATTGACACATAGCTTTAAAAGCTACTGAAGGAATTCTGTGAAAACCAATAGTTCAAAGATAAACACAAGTTGTTGCACATGTATACAGAAAACACTAAAGAATACTTACGTCTATGGTTCAGATTGAGCCTTTGAGCGAAACATGTTTGTTATCTACTAACAGAAAACGTTAGAAGGGAACTTCTTATCGTTCCTCAAAACAAACCACGTCAATACTAAGCAAAATCGAAAGTTTTCTAAAAATAACTTGATTTTAAACGTATGACTTTGGAACCAGTTTCTATATAAACTAGAAGCAACTGTAACCATGAAAGTCAAACAAGAAGGCCGATAGATAAGTTTAATTGAATTTGATTTGTCCTGCTTATTCCATTGCTTTATTCAAGTTAACGTTGTTTTCCTTAAATGGAGCGCAGTGGGGGTCGAAATGTACTCCCTAATAAAGAATTGCAAGCCCATGTACTCACTGTTTTTATCTCAACGTGTGCTGCAACACAGAAGAGTACATGTATAAACACCTTCTTGATCAGAGACAAGAGAATACTTAAGCAAAATAATAAAAGTGCTTTTAGCCGAAAATATTATGCAAGAATTTTGCAGAGCAGACTGAACTTCTCACAATATAAGTATTTTTTATTCATAAAAATCAAGTGGTCAGGTTGAATTTTTGTTTCAACCGGTGACTTGTAAGAGAGCCGAAGTGAAAACAGCCGATTTAAAAGATAGCCGATATTTTATTTAAATATTAGTTGATAATTTAAGATAAGTTTGGTGGCCAATTAAATTGGCTTCTCAAATGAGACTACTAAATTTTTCGCCAATCATAACCGAGTTTTTGAGAAAATAAAATTTAGTATCTCCTAGTATAAGGCACTGAAAGCGAATTAAAAAATAAATATCTTGAAAGCATCGCGGACCATGGCCATGCCTCAGCGGCTCTTGGGACTTGATATGAAACTATCATAACCAAACATGAGACCAATTAACCCACTCAGGTACTTTTCTTAGTGATCAACTAACATTTTAGGGTAATTAACATCAACTTTTTGATTTCGGCTCTACTTAAATCAGAACAAGTTGCGGCGTTTTCTAACGTCAGCTCTTTATAACGTCAACTCTCTTGCGCGTATGTTTCAAGATTTCCAGAACCGTAATCTACGGTTTGGTGATCCTATTCTACAACAAATTTCTGACTTTCTACTCCTTTGAACAGGCCGAACACTGTTTTTTGTTTCTCTGACGTGGATAATGTTGAATCAACAAACTATAGCTTAATTGAGTGGTTTTGCAACTAATAATTTTTGGATAATAAGCATACACAATGAAGTTTAATAATGCACAGTCTTTCAGAATAACAGGTTATAAATGGAAACAATTCATTACTGAAAACCAACGTCTAGTTCATAAGCTTTAATCAACAAGAATTTTTCAGTTCTAGTTGTTATTGTCACATGAACACCTCACTTTTTCATCGAATCTCATTCTTTTTTGAAAATTTCCACTGTGAAGTACACATCCTTGAACAACACGAAAATGGCTCCTCTTTTGTAGAGCATTGTTAGGCGATGGCTCTGTGCTAAATTTCTTAAACTTTTCTTCAATTTTTGATTTTCTTCAAGAAGACTAGGGAATCGTTCTAAGATGGAAGATATCACAGTCTATCTGTTATCCTTGGATGTGGATGATCAATTTTATAATGAATTGTGGTTAGTTTGGTTTCATGTCTGCAAGATTCGAGCTTTTTCCACAGATTTTCCAAATCTTCTAAAGCAGCGAAGTATTCTTCATGGCCCCGAAATCGTAACTGCGCAGTATCCTCTTGATGTCCATGGGAAGTGATCCTATGTCAGAAGTCAAAGGGTTAGGTATATGCTGAGAAGTTACTTCAGTTTCCGATGGGGTTGAGTTGTTGATAAAGTCTTCTTCTTCGGTTATTTTAGGTAATGTAGTAACAAAATCATTATTTTTTTTGGTATGAAGCAATGATCGATGGTAGTCCAGCTTGAAATTGAACTGTCCTTCCTTCGTTGTATAAAAGCAATATTGTTTTCATATCGAGTTTGATAGACAATTGTGTGCTGAAATGAGCCTCCAAATTGCGTTAGGATATGATACATTATAAGTTATAAACCGACAGTTGAGTTTGGGTTTTGGCATACACTAACTGAATGGAATACAAGTCAAGAATGAAAACGCTAAAATGTTGTTTTGAGAAGCAAGTCATTCAGTTAAAAGTAAATACAAACTTTTGGCTGGGATGTTAGCATTCGTTCTATTAGCCTAATTAGCCAAATAGTTTCCAATGAATACCTATAAAATTTCGAGGAGGCCTCAGTTGTTAAACCTGTTAGACTAACTCTTATTCGTTTTCATTTGTAAAATCGATTGCCGATTTTCCTAAGTACTTCAGACATTGACATTTCAACGTTTTGATCTGATTGCTAGGCATGAAGCCGAAGAATTGCGCTGTGCGTGTGAGAAGTTCAGTCTGCTCTGCAAAATTCTTGCGTAACATTTTCGGCTTAAAGCACTTTTATTATTTTGCTTAAGTATGCTCTTGTCTCTGATCAAGAAGGTGTATATACATGTACTACACTGTGTTGCAGCAAACGTTGAGATGAAAAGAGTGAGTACATGGGCTTGCAATTCTTTATTAGGGAGTACATTTCGACCCCCACTTCGCTCCATTTAAGGAAAATAACGTTAACTTAAATAAAGCAATGGAATAAGCAGGACAAATCAAATTCATTTAAACTCACCTATCGGTCTTCTTGTTTGACTTTCATGGTTACAGAGTCATACGTTTAATATCAAGTTATTTGTTACAAAACTCTTGTTTGACTTTCACTGGTTCCAAAGTCATACGTTTAATATCAAGTTATTTTTACAAAACTTTCGATTTTGCTTAGAATTGACGGGGTTTGTTTTGAGGAACGATAAGAAGTTCCCTGCTAACGTTTTCTGTTAGTAGATAACATACATGTTTTGCTCAAAGGCTCAATCTGAACCATAGACTTAAGTATGCTTTAGTGTTTTCTGTATACATGTGCAACAACTTGTGTTTGTCTTAGAACTATTGGTTTTCACAGAATTCCTTCAGTAGCTTTTAAAGCTATGTGTCAATTTGAAATATTTCAGTATGTTATTCAAGTAATTCATGAAAATTTAAAACCTAAGTATTTGTTAACGCGGACGCAAAACTTCGTTAATCCATAAAGCAATGGTATCACGAATGGTATGCTTTTAACGTATCAGAACGAAATTTCTAATAATTGCAAGAAGTGAATACTTGTCCGTTCTCATATGAGTTTCCTCAAGGCAAACCATTGAGGTCTTAGAAGTAGAATTTTTTTTAAAGTAGTAATGAAAAATCAGCTTATACTTAAACAGTTTGTGTGACAATGATATCTTATAAAACTTTGTTTTGCATAATCTAAATCTTTTTTATGTCAGCTAGGCATTGTTTTACATTAAGTCTTTCAAATAAAAAACAAAGTGAACGTGAATAACGTTTCTTTTTTATCTTTGTTGATTTTACAGTTCCGTTAGAGGTTCCTTTGTTTTGAGCGCCATGAAAAAAATCCTTTCATACAACCTGAGACCGCTGATTAATTTTCATAGCGTAAATTGCAGATCAATAAGGCTTTATTGAAGATTAAAGTTTTGCTATGTGATTACTCGTGAAAAAAAGTTTTTCATGTACATAATGATTCTACCATTTTAAAAAATCATGTTATATTACAATGGTTTTTATTGACAATAGTAGCAATTAGCAAAAACACGCAGTAGTAAACTTCTACCTGGAGTTTTTTTCTCAGAGACAGTTTTACATATTTCTCACATTGTTTGAGCTCAGAAAAATTAAAATACTGCATTAAAAACATGGGAAATATTATTAGCCTAATTGCCTCTATGATCAAGATTTGTCTTTTGACAGTTGTTTTTTTGTCTTTGACTCAGTTGAAAGTACTCAAATCGACTCTACAGAGGATCCATAACATACACACGTTTGAAAACATGGAAACCCTTTCAGAAAGATAACATCAAAACGAAGTGCACAAAGCCAAGAAAACTAGTATTATAATACAATATTAACACATAGAAATGTGAAACACTAATTTCCGAAAATTTTGAATACTTTAAACTTTGAACCTGATGCACTAGGGTTACAGGGTTTTAACACTGGAAACTTTTCCAAATCGGCAAAGTGAATGTAGAAATATACTTGACAGATTGACGATGGTATCAAAGCTCCTGATCTAATTTCTACTGTCTAGGTTGACGGTTTTTAATGGCAGCAAAAATCAAAGTTATTTGTGTTAACTGTTACCTAATGTGGTCATGACTTAAAAGTATCTCCAAATTGATTTTTTTAGAGTTCATTAGCAGAACATTCTTCAGAGAAAATTAATCATTTAACAAGTTGCACTGACCACTCTTTTCAAGAACTACTGGTAAAATATGTCAACACTGCTGATTTCGGAAAATCATGCCATTTTTCTGTATTTTTTAATTAAAAAATGCAAAATTATACTCTTCAGGAAGGCTTGTAGAACTCGTGCAGTAAAGATTGCATAATAGACCATGTGAATATAGACTATATGATATAGTAAATTATATCAAAAAGATTAGTGAAACCAGAAGGTCTCCTTCACTTTTTTGACACATATAAAGCTGTAGTTTAAATAGATTGTGAGAACGTATTTCAATTGTTTTGCGTTCGTAACTATATTACAACAACTATTATGACGTAATTATCCCTTGAATACTAATTTTAGATCACAAACTCAAACTCAGGCTAAAACTTTGACTTTAAAATAGAAGGATAGGCCAAGTTTACACATTTTATTATATTTGGTAATTCAAAGTTAAAACGGTCACCGATTATTGTGTCTTTAATATTAAAATTAGTCTTTTTTTTAAAGTCAAATATGCTTGAATGGTGTTTTTAGATCACAAATTCAAACACAAACTCAAAACCTCCATTTTTCTGTAGAGTGATCGACCAAGCATCACCATTTTAAGAAATCCATACCGCCTCCTATTGTTGAGTTTCGAACTAAAAAAGAAGTCTTTTATTTTAAAAGTCAATTATCCTTGATTACTATTTTTAGATCACAAAATTGAACTCGATGGTTCAACTTTTAGGTAAGCTTATTTCGAGAAGGCCTCAGTTGTTAAACCTGTTAGACTAATTTTTATTCGTTTTCATTTGTAAAATCGATTGCAGATTTTCGTAAGTACCTCGGACATTGACATTTCAAGGTTTTGATCTGATTGCTAGGCATAAAGCCGAAGAATTGCACTGTGCGTGTGAGAAGTTCAGTCTGCTCTGCAAAATTCTTGCGTAACATTTTCGGCTTAAAGCACTTTTATTATTTTGCTTAAGTATTCTCTTGTCTCTGATCAAGAAGGTGTATATACATGTACTCTACTGTGTTGCAGCAAACGTTGAGATAAAAAGAGTGAGTACATGGGCTTGCAATTCTTTATTAGGGAGTACGTTTCGACCCCCACTTCGCTCCATTTAAGGAAAATAACGTCAACTTAAATAAAGCAATGGAATAAGCAGGACAAATCAAATTCATTTAAACTCACCTATCGGCCTTTTTGTTTGACTTTCATGGTTACAGTTGCTTCTAGTTTATATAGAAACTGGTTCCAAAGTCATACGTTTAATAACAAGTTATTTTAAGAAAACATTCAATTTTGCTTAGTATTGACGTGGTTTGTTTTGAGGAACGATAAGAAGTTCCCTGCTAACGTTTTCTGTTAGTAGATAACAAACATGTTTCGCTCAAAGGCTCAATCTGAACCATAGACGTAAGCATGCACTAGTGTTTTCTGTATACATGTGCAACAACTTGTGTTTGTCTTAGAACTATTGGTTTTCACAGAATTCCTTCAGTAGCTTTTAAAGCTACGCGTCAATTTGAAGTATTTCATTATGTTATTCAAGTAATTCATGAAAATTTAAAACCTAAGTATTTATTAACGCGGACGCAAAACTTCGTTAATCCATAAAGCAATGGTATCACGAATAGTATGCATTTAACGTATCAGAACGAAATTTCTAACAATTGCAAGAAGTGAATACTTGTCCGTTCTCTTATGAGTTTCCTCAAGGCAAACCATTGAGGTCTTAAAAAACAATTTTTTTAAAGTAGTAATGAAAAATCAGCGTGTACTTAAACAGTTTGTGTGACAATGATATCTTATAAAACTTTGTTTTGCGTAATCTATATCTTTTTTATGTCAGCTAGGCATTGTTTTACATTAAGTCTTTCAAATAAATAACAAAGTGAACGTGAAAAACTTTTCTTTTCTTATCTTTGTTGATTTTACAGTTCCGTTAGAGGTTCCTTTTTTTTGAGCGCCATGAAAAAAATCTTTTCAGACTACCTGTGGGACCACTGAATAATTTTCATAGCGTAAATTGCAGATCAATAAGGCTTTATTGAAGATTAAGGTTTTGCTATATGATTACTCGTGAAAAAATTTTTTCAGGTACATAATGATTCTACCATTTATTGTTATAGAGGATACAAATTTTCACGAAGATAAAAAGTCATGTTATATTACAATGGTTTTTATTGACAAAAGTAGCAATTAGCAAAAACACGCAGTAGTAAAATTCTACCTGGATCTTTTTTCTAAGAGACAGTTTTACATATTTCTCACATTGTTTAAGCTCAGAAAAATTAAAAAACTGCATTAAAAATATGGGAAATAATATTAGTCTAATTGCCTCTAGGATCAAGATGTTTTTTTTTGTCTTTGACTCAGTTGAAAGTACTCAAATCGACTCTTCAGAGGATTCATAGCAAACACACGTTTGAAAACATAGAAACCCTTTCGGAAGGATAAGATCAAAACGAAGTGCACAAAGCCAAGAAAACTAGTATTATAATACATTTTTAACACATAGAAAAGTGAAACACTAATTTCCGAAAATTTTGAATACTTTAAACTTTGAACTTGATGCACTAGAGTTACAGGGTTATAACACTGGAAACTTTACCAAATCGGCAAAATGCATGTAAAAATATACTTGTCAGATTGACGATGGTATCAAAGCTCCTAATCTAATTTCTACTGTCTGTGCTGACGGTTTTTTATGGTAGCAAAAATCAAAGTTAGTTGTGTTCACTGTTACATAATGTGGTCATGACTTAAAATAATCTCCATATTGTTTTTTTAGAGTTCATTAGCAGAACATTCTTCAGAGAAAATTAATCATTTAACAAGTTGCACTGACCACTCTTTTCAAGAACTACTGGTAAAATATGTCAACACTGCTGATTTCGGAAAATCATGCCATTTTTCTGTATTTTTTAATTAAAAAATGCAAAATTATACTCTTCAGGAAGGCTTGTAGAACTCGTGCAGTAAAGATTGCATAATAGACCATGTGAATATAGACTATATGATATAGTAAATTATATCAAAAAGATTAGTGAAACCAGAAGGTCTCCTTCACTTTTTTGACACATATAAAGCTGTAGTTTAAATAGATTGTGAGAACGTATTTCAATTGTTTTGCGTTCGTAACTATATTACAACAACTATTATGACGTAATTATCCCTTGAATACTAATTTTAGATCACAAACTCAAACTCAGGCTAAAACTTTGACTTTAAAATAGAAGGATAGGCCAAGTTTACACATTTTATTATATTTGGTAATTCAAAGTTAAAACGGTCACCGATTATTGTGTCTTTAATATTAAAATTAGTCTTTTTTTAAAGTCAATTATGCTTGAACGGTGTTTTTAGATCACAAATTCAAACACAAACTCAAAACCTCCATTTTTCTGTAGAGTGATCGACCAAGCATCACCATTTTAAGAAATCCATACCGCCTCCTATTGTTGAGTTTCGAACTAAAAAAGAAGTCTTTTATTTTAAAAGTCAATTATCCTTGATTACTATTTTTAGATCACAAAATTGAACTCGATGGTTCAACTTTTAGGTAAGCTTATTTCGAGAAGGCCTCAGTTGTTAAACCTGTTAGACTAATTTTTATTCGTTTTCATTTGTAAAATCAATTGCAGATTTTCGTAAGTACCTCAGACATTGACATTTCAAGGTTTTGATCTGATTGCTAGGCATAAAGCCGAAGAATTGCACTGTGCGTGTGAGAAGTTCAGTCTGCTCTGCAAAATTCTTGCGTAACATTTTTGGCTTAAAGCACTTTTATTATTTTGCTTAAGTATTCTCTTGTCTCTGATCAAGAAGGTGTATATACATGTACTCTACTGTGTTGCAGCAAACGTTGAGATAAAAAGAGTGAGTACATGGGCTTGCAATTCTTTATTAGGGAGTACGTTTCGACCTCCACTTCGCTCCATTTAAGGAAAATAACGTCAACTTAAATAAAGCAATGGAATAAGCAGGACAAATCAAATTCATTTAAACTCACCTATCGGCCTTCTTGTTTGACTTTCATGGTTACAGTTGCTTCTAGTTTATATAGAAACTGGTTCCAAAGTCATACGTTTAATAACAAGTTATTTTAAGAAAACTTTCGATTTTGCTTAGTATTGAAGTGGTTTGTTTTGAGGAACGATAAGAAGTTCCCTGCTAACGTTTTCTGTTAGTAGATAACAAACATGTTTCGCTCAAAGGCTCAATCTGAACCATAGACGTAAGCATGCACTAGTGTTTTCTGTATACATGTGCAACAACTTGTGTTTGTCTTAGAACTATTGGTTTTCACAGAATTCCTTCAGTAGTTTTTAAAGCTACGTGTCAATTTGAAGTATTTCAGTATGTTATTCAAGTAATTCATGAAAATTTAAAACCTAAGTATTTATTAACGCGGACGCAAAACTTCGTTAATCCATAAAGCAATGGTATCACGATTAGTATGCATTTAACGTATCAGAACGAAATTTCTAACAATTGCAAGAAGTGAAAACTTGTCCGTTCTCTTATGAGTTTCCTCAAGGCAAACCGTTGAGGTCTTAAAAGTACAATTTTTTTTAAAGTAGTAATAAAAAATCAGCTTGTACTTAAACAGTTTGTGTGACAATGATATCTTATAAATCTTTGTTTTGCATAATCTAAATCTTTTTTATGTCAGCTAGGCATTGTTTTACATTAAGTCTTTCAAATAAAAAACAAAGTGAACGTGAAAAACGTTTCTTTTTTATCTTTGTTGATTTTACAGTTCCGTTAGAGGTTCCTTTGTTTTGAGCGCCATGAAAAAAATCTTTTCATACTACCTGTGCGACCGCTGAATAATTCTCATAGCGTAAATTGCAGATCAATAAGGCTTTATTGAAGATTAAGTTTTTGCTATATGATTACTCGAGAAAAAAAGTTTTTCATGTACATAATGATTCTACCATTTATTGTTATAGATGATACACATTTTCACGAAGATAAAAAATCATGTTATATTACAATGGTTTTATTGAAAATAGTAGCAATTAGCAAAAACACGCAGTAGTAAACTTCTACCTGGAGCTTTTTTCTCAGAGACAGTTTTACATATTTCTCACATTGTTTGAGCTCAGAAAAATTAAAGTACTGCATTAAAAATATGGGAAATATTATTAGCCTAATTGCCTCCATGATCAAGATTTGTCTTTTGCCAGTTGTTTTTTGTCAATGACTCAGTTGAAAGTACTCAAATCGACTCTACAGAGGATCCATAACATACACACGTTTGAAAACATAGAAACCCTTTCAGAAAGATAACATCAAAACGAAGTGCACAAAGCCAAGAAAACTAGTATTATAATACAATATTAACACATAGAAAAGTGAAACACTAATTTCCGAAAATTTTGAATATTTTAAACTTTGAACCTGATGCACTAGGGTTACAGGGTTTTAACACTGGAAACTTTTCCAAATCGGCAATGTGAATGTAGAAATATACTTGACAGATTGACGATGGTATCAAAGCTCCTAATCTAATTTCTACTGTCTAGGTTGACGGTTTTTTATGGCAGCAAAAATCAAAATTATTTGTGTTAACTGTTACCTAATGTGGTCGTGACTTAAAAGTATCTCCATATTGATTTTTTTAGAGTTCGTTAGCAGAACATTCTTCAGAGAAAATTAATCATTCAGCGAGTTGCACTGACCACTCTTTTCAAGAATTACTGGTAAAATATGTCAACACTGCTGATTGCGCAAAATCATGCCATTTTTCTGTATTTTTTTAATTAAAAAATGCAAAATTATACTCTTCAGGAAGGCTTGTAGAACTCGTGCAGTAAAGATTGCATAATAGACCATGTGAATGATATAGTAAATTATATCAAAAAGATTAGTAAAACCAGAAGGTCTCCTTCACTTTTTTGACACATATAAAGCTGTAGTTTAAATAGGTTGTGAGAACGTATTTCAATTGTTTTGCGTTCGTAACTATATTACAACAACTATTATGACGTAAGTATCCCTTGAATACTAATTTTAGATCACAAACTCAAACTCAAGCTAAACCTTTGACTTCAAAACAGAAGGATAGGCCAAGTTTACACATTTTATTATATTTGGTATTTCAAGGTTACACGGTCTTTTTTTCAAAGTCAATTATGCTTGAATGGTGTTTTTAGATCACAAATTCAAACACACACTCAAAACCTCCATTTTTCTGTAGAGTGATCGACCAAGCATCACCATTTTAAGAAACTTGCTTATCGAAATTCATACCGCCTCCGATTGTTGAGTTTCGAACTAAAAAAAAGTCTTTTTTTTTAAAAGTCAATTATCCTTGATTACTATTTTTAGATCACAAAATTGAACTCGATGGTTCAACTTTTAGGTAAAGTGATATGCCAGGTTTCACATTTTATTATACTGGCTTATCCAAAGCCATGCCATCTCCTGTTTTTGAGTTTTGAACACTAAACAGTTTTCAGTCTATACAATTTTTTGAAACGTAAGGATTCAGAAAAAGTTGTGTAATTCCTGACAACTGAAACAACAGGTGACTCTGAACAAACATACGAAAACAACCTTATAGAGTAAAGCCTCAGTTTTTTGGATTATGTATGTACCCTGTAAAAAACAGCTTGTGAACAAAAGTCTTGGGCTTATGAGTGATCCCTCATAAGTGAAAAAAGTGTACAAAATTCGCTTCTCAAAAAAGAACATAGCAATAAAACTTATTTGAAGTTCTAAAATTAGACTGGTTCGCTAAACAGTAAAACCCTACATTGATTTAATTAATTAAATATCAACCTGATATATCATACCATGGATTTTTTAATTGTTTATTAACAATTTAACATTGAGTTGAAAGTTACTGGGTTAGTGTACACGACAAAGCTTCAGCGTTTTTTATTTCTTTGAAAAAACTTCAAAGACTTAATGATTTGTTGTAAATATTGGCGTGTAAATTCTATCGGTTTGTGTCAGTCAGGGCATATTACTTTGACACAGATAAGAGCTTATGTTGTTTATGCTCAACGAGTCACTAGAGATAGGAATTGTTTTCAATTTTTAGAAAAACAGAAACACTTTGTTGTAGATAGTTAGTAAATAATAGGTTATTTTGAAGGTATTAAAAAGAAGTAGTAGTAGGTACTAGTGTAACTTAGAACCAATAAGTAGTTGTAGTAGTTAGTAATAGTATCTAGTAGAAGTTGTAGGTAGTACTAGTATGTAGCAGTAGTAGTATATACTAATTGTAGTTAGTTGTAGGTAGTAGTAGTTGGCAGTAGCAGTAGTGTTGTAATAAATTCAAATATGTTCGCCAAACTGTTTAGCCCAATTAAATGTTATAAAGACTCTGCTCCTCTTAATTTTAGATTCCTTTGGGTTTACCTCTTTCCGATGCTCTATGAAATATCGTTACGGTAATCTCATTTTAAAACGTGGACAGAACAATAAGTAATCCAAAGTTTTAACACAGGGTTACTGAACGCAGTAAATTTGATCCAAGAAGACACTATTATGAACGTTTTTGATTTCTGGCTGCTTGAGTTGCTCTGGTACCTTACTTGCAGTATTCAATAGTTGAATTTATCGGAAGCATTTACTGAAGATGCGTTTCGCTATTGCTTACTATTTCAGTCCCAGCACGCAGTATCCATTATTGCTATTACCAATACGCAAACAAAGCCTATACATTTCTGAAGCTGTTTCTATCAACCACCCACGGATCCATAGTTTGTGTTTGTTCTTGCTTCATTGATAAAGTGACTAATTAACTTTTGAAATTTTTAGCGCTTTTTACAGTTCCAGTGCAAACTACTCTTCTTGTACATCATTACACTTTTTGTCTAATTCAAGCTCTTGATGAATTCCTATCATTCTACTTTATTTAACTACAAAGTTCAGCTGCTCCTGCATATCATAGTTTTCCACCAACATTTTCGGTTTTTTACAGAGTTTATTCTTTATACTTAGCTCAATTTATTGTTTACCTCTCAACAATTCATCTCATATATATTTTTCATGTAAATAATCTTGCTCATTCCTATACGGGTAGTTGAATAAGTGTAGAGAAATCTGTTTTCAATAAAGCGTGCTCAGAACATCAAAAAAGTTGCATTTGTCTTCTGTGTTGCAACACTTTATCATTTTCTTGCCAAGGATTAAAAGACAAAGAGCTTGAATTTATTTTTTTTCTGTAAAAAGTCTTGATAGTTTTTAATATGGTAGCTAGACAGGTGTCAAAAATACAATTTTCAAAAAAGCATGCTCAGAACATCCAAAAATTGTTGTCGTCTTCGGTTGTGACATTTTGCTTGCCAATGTTTAAAGGACAGAGTTTATCAACGCTGAAGGTCCAAAACTGTTTGCAAGTTATAATATTATTGGATCGTGGAGACAAGTAACAACATTCTTCAAATCAATTAAATTGCCCTCCGGGGACTTGTACCCCCCCCCCCCCCCCTCTCTAACTTGCAAGCATATAAATACATAAATACATAAACACATTCAGACATATAAACATACATTCCACTGTAAACATATAGAAAAAACTAGAAAAAACACACATAAAACCAAGAACGTCTTAACATATACACACATTTACAATTTCTATACACAAACATACATTTCAGCTTATACTCATACAAACATATTACTAAACTTAAGCACAGTTATATTTATTTTTAAACAAATATACACTTTCATATATACTTTCATTGTTTTATACATGAATACGCATGATTTTATACATAATATTTTCATTCTTTTTTTCTTTCATATATTCAATCAGAGATAAAAATTACATTTTTGAACACATGCAAGCAAATATACGGACTTGTTTTAAAAGAAACATACATAGTTACACATGTAAATAAAAAAATAAAGACAAACTTTCCACATCATACTGTACATTTGCAAAAGTATTGTCAATAAAAACTGCTTCTGACTGCTCTTTGACTTATTTCAGACTATTTCAGAAACTGAGTTTTTTGATCCGACTTGGTTGAACAAAATGAAGTCCACAACATCACTTTTGAGTGCTTTTTCTTAGCGCAAAATCCATTCCAGACCATTATAGGACTTTAAAATATTTTGGAATTTTTTTCTCAAATATTTGAAATTTTTGTATGTTTCGACCCCTATAATGCATGGGAGAAAAAAGTGAACTGAACAAAAAATCACATTTGAGTGCTCTTTCATAGCGCAAAATCCATTTCATACCATTTTAGGTCTTTGAAAACTTTTGAAAAATTTTCGAAAAATTTTTTGAAATTTTTGCTTTTCGACCCCTATACTGCACAAGTGAAAAAAAGTGAAGTCAACAAAAAATCAGTTTTGAGTGCTCTTTCATAGCGCAAAATCCATTTCAGACCGTTTTAGGACTTTGAAAAACTGAAAAATTTTCGAAAAAAATTTTGAAAATTTTACCTCCACTTGCGCGGCAAAATGAACTTTCCTCACAAACCCCAATGTTACATGAACATAAAAATCAGGAAAATAGTTAAAGTATAGTATTCTGCTCCGTGACCAACGAAAATTACAAAGATTTCCCTTTTTCGAAACACAAACTTCTTGTAGGGGGGGTTCGAACCCCCCCCCCCCCCCCTACAGTCACTAAGCAAATGACTATACTACTAATAGTAGCATTTGGAATTGTGTTGGGATCAGATTCGTATTCGTATCCTTGACATTTCAGCCATGTATTTTTTGCGTCTGAGCCATGAGAAAATTCAGTTTCTATGAAAAATTTGTGCGCGTAGTGTCCATTAGCTGATGAAATTTTGTTAACGTTGGCTGACACAAGTACAATCAGCGAATAAAGAGTGTAAGATATTATTTACGAAGAAAGGTGTGTCGCTTGCATTGGCATCGCCAGTAGTATAACGTAAATTGTTTCCATTGCTTTGCACAATACAGCACTTTACCTCAAGATAAATTTTCTGTAAGTCGATGAAATTGTTTCGGTCTCCAACAATTTGAAATTCCAGTGAAGATCCGGTAGGAGAATAAAGGGGGCCAGTTTTCTGTTCGAAAGCTTGGTCAAACGTAACGAGCAGAGGGGGTTTCTCGAACAAGTCCAATGAACTATGCGTTGCCTCAGATGGGATAACAATGTTAGCGCGCATTTTTGACTTTTGAGACGAAATCTGATCGACTTCTTTGCAGCTTGGTTTTTGATGAACTGGCGCGTTTAATTGGAGAAGGTTTGTTTTGTAAGCTTTGCTTCCACGGGACTTCTTTCGTCTAATGACGCGCCGACCGATGTGAAGTGATCCTCCTAATTGTTTTTTTTACTGTTTTTGCTACTGTACTTTTTAATGCCTGCTTTGCTGTCTTCTTCTTTGTTGCAAATTCAGCTATCTCTGGCGCTCCTTGCACAAGAAGCTCTCTGCAAATTCGCTTTGCTGCAGGCCAAATACTTCGTCTCGCCAAAGGTAGGGCTATGCGTCCAATGCCAGCAGCTAATGCTCCAAAACCGCGTCCTCTTTGTCTGTAATGTCATAAATGGGGTATCGAATTGGATGCTTGATCATTATAGTAGGCTTCCATCAGTTAGCTCGTTCTCTGAAATTTAAGACTGACGACAACTTTACCGATTCCAGTGAAAGGTATTAGTTTCCCAGTCTCACTTCGCAGCTCAACTTTGATGCTCTGGATATTGTTTGAAAGTAGACGCTTGTAATCCAAGTTTGTGAAAGTTTTGTGGTGAACAGGTGCTACTGTGTTGAGGCTGCCGTTTCTCAAACGTCTCTCCGATTCAATGATTTTGAGAATGGGTGCCCGTGAGTCACCCACATGTTGATACTCAATAATATCAAGGTAGACAAAAATAAGCTGTGAGCCACATGTTATATCAATAGGGAAAATACCAAAATGTCTGTTAGGAGAGTTCGGAGCCCCATTTTCCAAGTTTGTATTGTAACCAATGTGAACAAAACCATTGTTTGTAGGGTCCGGGGTCCCCTTGAAACCAAGAATGCTGGGAATTTCATTGTCTTGAAACGACAATCCTTCATTTTCCCCAAATGTTAATACAAGCTTTTGCGTTATCATGTCGAACTTTTGATCGAACTGTTTTAGTTCTACAATGCGAACAATCTCCGAGACTAGATCTTCCCAGCTGTTGTAAATACCAGTCCAAATTTATCTGAGTTGTCCTGATCGATTACTCGACTCATCTGCATCGGTCGTTGATTTCTTGTAAACAACTATTTCTCCAGAGTTGACGTTATTGATGTTTGATGGAAAACATAGAGAAGTCAATGCTAATTGGCATTCTCCCTGTAAGTGTATCGGTTGTGATAATTGGTTCCGAAATGCTTCCCTAGTATTTTGATTGAAAACGTTCATTGACGCATTTGATAACGAGTCAATTGTAAACTCATTGCTGTTAGAAATCATTGCTCCTCTTCACTGTTTAACACATCAACTTGTACTAGTTCCGGTTCGCAAAACTTACCCTGGATTTTAACGTTGTTTGCGTCAATCAGATTGTAGATAGGTGGACTTGTTGTAGCCAATCGTAGTACTGTGAAAACATCGTCATTTACATCGTCTGTAAAATTCTGAGTATAACCTTTTCCGAAGGTATTGTCTGGTTTCGCTATTCGTACCAGGTCCCCCTCTTCGAATCGTGCTTTATATTTATTGTTGTTCAAAGCAATCGAAATTTAAAATGGTTCATGTTTTTTGAAAACGTTATTTGGGGCTAACTTTTTGACGCGGTTAATACGACTGTTAATGATATTTACGAAATTGGGAAGCTCCTTTATATACTTCTGTATATAATGTTTTTAAGTGATCGAATATTTCTTTCCGCAAACAAGGATTTGGTTTCGTTTTCAGTTGTATACAAAGGAGTCTTTTTGTTTTCACAGAAGGTCTTGAACTCGCCTTTGAATTCAGTATCTTTGTCCGTCCACACTTTCTCTGGTTGTTTCGTCTTGATCATTTTTTGAAGGCTTCAACGCAATCAACGCATACATCGTTTTCAGAGGTTGAACACGTAAATAACGTGAAAAAACGTCAACTGCAACCAATAGGTATTTAACACCATTATTGTGCTTTGCTATTTTGTCCATATAGGCTACATCCATGGACCAGATCTCGTTTATTCTGTAAGCATTTACCTTCAATCGCGGAAAATTTTTTCCGGAATTGACGATATTTGGTGTACGAGTTTTCCGATTACAGGAATTTCTCACTTTTTTTCTGTGATAGACCGCTTTCCTTTTTGATGTTGGTAACACTTCCAAAGGCTGCTTTTCTTTTTATGTAGACGTCATTTAGATTTTTGATTTCCACTGAATGGAGTTTTCCAGCCTGTTGGCGTTTTGATTTCTTCCTCTGCGTCTGCGAAGCCTTCCTCATCAAAGCTAGCAGTTTCTGTTTCTTCTGCTCTCTCGACAGCAGGTTTCGGTTCACTGGCTCCTCCATCTGCAAACTGACGTAATTTTTGCTCTTTCTGAACTTTTATGAACTTTTTTGCATAAGTATTACAAGTGAGGTGTGGTGCAAGGTTCAAAGAATTCGGCACTTCATAATGGTCATGCGAAAGTTTCGATGATGTTTGTTGTAATTCGTAAAGGAAAGTTGAAGCTGGAATGTTAGTGCTCCTCTCATCGATGAGAATTTCGCCTACATCGTCCAGAGAAATGATACGCGATTGGTTTATCTTCTTCAAAATTATTTTTGATTTTTCAAGTTTGTCCTTGTCGAGAAAATTTATGTCATTGATCACATTCTGACTGATTTAATCAAACTCTTTCTGTTTAAACCCATCTGTAATTTTTTGCTGTTTTTCTTCCTCATCGGAAACCATGACGTCATCAGTCTGTTGCTCTGTGTTCTCATGAATAACTGCTTCTGGCTGCTCTTGTTTCAATGTTCTCTGCAGAAGCGATAGTTGTTTTGATTTGTTTCGTGCAGTTGGGTCCTTCAATATTTG
>NC_134479.1:75000-136228 GCF_964194025.1 Convolutriloba macropyga
TTAATTGTAAAACCTAAATTCACCATTACTATCTCTAATACCTTTATCATCAAATGGATCAATAGCTATTTTGTATTGTTCTTTAGTTTCTAAATGATGTTTATTACTATCAATAGTATAATTAGTTACATACTTAGTTTTACCTTCATATATAGCATTAGTAAAATCTTCAATTATAATCTGTTTTTTAATAGTAGCTTTAGTTATTCCTTTAAACTTTTTCTCTTCTTCTATTTTAACAGTATTGTAACATTATGCTTTAGCTTTAAGGAAGCAGGCTTCTATTATAGCATCATTACGTAATTCATCTTTCATCTTACCTAACTCATTATTATGTAATATATCTTTTATCTTATTTATCTCTTCACTAATACTACTACCTAATGGAACATTAATATTTATAAATATGCTGTCAGTATCTGTATAATGATAGCTACAATCTAATTCTTTTTCAAAGTAACCATATATGGCTTTATACATATATAGCTTAGCTTTTTCTAATATAACAAAACCTATATAATTAAACTTATCTAATTTTACATTACCTCGAGTTTTATGTACAGCAACTAATTCATTATCGAATTCCACAGCATATTTAAAACTAATATTTTCTACTAATTTTATATACCTATCTACATCATTAACTAACTCTATATCTTGTCTATTATATACATTCTCTATTGTTTTTCCATAGAAGGCTTTATTCATCAGTTCAAAGAATACATCTCCAAATTTATCACCTTTAGCTTTAGCTTCTTTTCTTTTCTGAATATTAAACTCACAATAGGGCTTTAAACATTCTCTCTTACTATATTCTAACTTTTGCTTAACTGTAATATCTTCTAATATCAAACCATGATCTAAATATCAATCTAACATCTCTCCATCTATTACATAATCTACCTTATCTGTTAATTTTAGCATTAACTTCTCATTAGTTTATATCCTTTCTTTTTATTTACATTTTGATAATCTGTAAACTGATCTACACATGCTTTTGTCTTCTCAGGGAAGAATGGATACTTATTTGTTTTCTGTTTCAACTCATCACTATAATATCAAAGGTGTAGATATAACCTGTGTTAGAGCTAGATCTAGTGTAGCCCAATTCTTCACATACTTTGATCTCACCATTAGGTAAAGATTGAACCATAGCAGAAGCATATAATGAGTTGAAGTCTAAGTATTTTAGATAATTCTCTTTCCATGTATACTCAGGATCAATTTCTTTATTTTTACATTTTACGTGACAATCACCTAATACTGAAGCTAACCCACCTCTAATACCATGTTGTATTGTATCATAAATATTAATTGTATTTTCTTTATAATACTTAAGTCTAACATTAGTATATTTCGACCCACACAACCAGGTTAACCCAGGAGTAGAATATGTGTAACATGGATCCATTTCATAATTTTCTAAACACATAGCTCTAAATTTCTCAAATACATCAACTGATAACAATACATCTGTTTTAAGATATAACATCGTATAATCCTTTATTGTCTCACATTTAATATCTTTCCAACAATCAATTGCTTGCTTATATTCTTTATCTGTAAAACCACTTTGCTTCAACTTAGAATGCTAGAATGCTTCCTTAGGTGGTAATGTTGTTTCATGTAGTTTATCTATACTATCAAACCATTCATATGGGAATATGCCATTACGTCTTTCTAAACCACATTTATTTAATGTTATACATTCTTCATTACTCAAGGTTTCACTTATAGCATCTAAGCTAATTGGATGGAAGAACCTAAACATATCTAATGCTTTAGCATAACCCATATCAATACTAATATAACTCTCATCAGTTTTAGTTAATACTTTAAGTCTAATCTTCTCTGCTAGTTTAGTTATAATTAGATGATTATCATAATTAGAAGAATTAAATGCATATATTGGTACGAATGTATTCTTAGCTTGGAGGTTACATTTGTTGTGAGCATAACATCTGAATTTACTATTTAGATGATCATGATCTCTAACGACGTCTTCACCCAAGTTCTCATTACAATAGTAACACATATTAGTAAGTGGAGTAATAGTATCTTCATTAAGTGGAATATTTATACTAAATATATCTTTAAATAATTTATTATAATAATCTACTCTTTCCACAAACCAATCAGTAATGTCTTCTCCACAATCAACAGAGTTGCTGCTTTGCAGATAACTTTCATACTTATCTTCCAATATATAAGGATAGTCACTTTTTATATATAAACCACAAGCAATAGGTAAGTGTTTACCATCCTTTATTATACATTCAAAATCATAAAATATAGCAAATGGTACTCTATTCTTATAATGGAACTTATCAAACTTTAGGTAATCATCTTTATGGAATGTTTTTCTTCCTACATGTTTCTGTGTATTACATAATTCTAAATGTTTATTTAATGCATCTTCTGTTCTAAATGATACACAACATTTTAGACATGGATAACATATATGTTTAGACGATTTTCTTAATAAGAATGATACATCTTTACATAGGAAGTAATGATTATCTCAGTATAATATATTACATCCTTTAGGATCAATATGATTAATTAATACAGGATTAATAGTTTTATTTTTATTTAGATTAAACACAATAAATATTATTTTATCTTTATTTAGTTCTTGTATTTTCTTTAAGTGTAATATCTCTCAGTATCACATTCACCACTTGGATAAAACCAGTGAATATACATTGTCCTTTTAACAAATCGTTGCATGCTCCATCAAGATTGATTCATCTCTTGCTCCTGCATTCTCGACTCAAGTTCCCCGTTCAATAAATCCAAGTCATGTGCACCATTATATTGCCTAGTCATTCACCTAAAGGTGAACTCGTTTTCTTCTAACTTATCACCTGTAAGTTTTGTATACTTAACTACATCAAAGGTGTTAAACTTAATATGGGGATGTATGTTATGCAATGACTCCAGTATATTTAAGAATTTAGGATCTTCATAATTACTACTAGTCATTATTATTTGATTATGCTTCATGTTATGATCTAATCCTAACTCATTAACTTTATCTCGCCACTAGTGTCGAGTTAAGCTGGTAATTAACCGTTATCAGACGGATAGTTTGGGTTCTATCCCCACTGACTCCGGTGGACGTCCCCAGATACTAGTATAAAACTAGTGAGATCGTGTAACAAGCACATAAAACCAACTTGCGAAAATTGTTGTAACCACTTCGTGGATAACTTGAATAAAAAAACCAGCTTAACTCTTTTATAAATTTTAACTTTTTGCTAATATTTTATAAAAATTAATTGTAAAACCTAAATTCACCCTTACTATCTCTAATACCTTTATCATCAAATGAATCAATAGCTATTTTGTATTGTTCTTTAGTTTCTAAATGATGTTTATTACTATCAATAGTATAATTAGTTACATACTTAGTTTTACCTTCATATATAGCATTAGTAAAATCTTCAATTATAATCTGTTTTTTAATAGTAGCTTTAGTTATTCCTTTAAACTTTTTCTCTTCTTCTCTTTTAACAGTATTGTAACAATATGCTTTATCTTTAAGGAAGCAGGCTTCTACTATAGCATCATTAGGTAATTCATCTTTCATCTTACCTAACTCATTATTATGTAATATATCTTTTATCTTATTTATCTCTTCACTAATACTACTACCTAAGGGAACATTAATATTTATAAATATGCTGTCAGTATCTGTATAATGATAGCTACAATCTAATTCTTTTTTAAAGTCATCATATATGGCTTTATACATATATAGCTTAGCTTTTTCTAATATAACAAAACCTATAAAATTAAATTTATCTAATTTTACATTACCTCGAGTTTTATGTACAGCTACTAATTCATTATCGAATTCCACAGCGTATTTAAAACTAATATTTTCTACTAATTTTATATACCTATCTACATCATTAACTAACTCTATATCTTGTCTATTATATACATTCTCTATTGTTTTTCCATAGAAGGCATTATTCATCAGTTTAAACAATACATCTCCCAATTTATTACCTTTAGCTTTAGCTTCTTTTCTTTTCTGAATATTAAACTCAATATAAGGCTTTAACCATTATCTCTTACTATATTCTAACTTTTGCTTAATTGTAATATCTTTTAATTTCAAACCATGATCTAAATACCAATCTAACATCTCTCCATCTATTACATAATTTACCTTATCTGTTAATTTTAGCATAAACTTCTCATTAGGTTTATATCCTTTCTTTTTATTTACATTTTCATAATCTGTAAACTGATCTACACATGCTTTTGTTTTCTCAGGGAAGAATGGATACTTATTTGTTTTCTGTTTCAACTCATCACTATACTTTATATCAATGGTGTAGATATAACCTGTGTTAGAGCTAGATCTAGTGTATCCCAATTTCACATACTTTGATCTCACCATTAGGTAAAGCTTGAACCATAGCAGAAGCATATAATGAGTTGAAGTCTAAATATTTTAGATAATTCTCTTTCCCTGTATACTCAGGATCTATTTCTTTATTTTTACATTTTACATGACAATCATTTAATACTGAAGCTAACCCACCTCTAATACCATGTTGTATTGTATCAAAAATATTAACCGTATTTTCTTAATAATACTTAAGTCTAACATTAGTATACTTCAACCCACACAACCAGGTTAGCCCAGGAGTAGAATATTTGTAACATGGATCTATTTCATAATATTCTAAACACATAGCTCTAAATTTCTCAAATACATCAACTGAAAACAATACATCTGTTTTAAGATATAACATCATATAATCCTTTATTGTCTCACATTTTGTATCTTTCCAACAATCAATTGCTTGCTTATATTCTTTATCTGTAAAACCACTTTGTTTCAACTTAGAATAGAATGCTTCCTTAGGTGGTAATGTTGTTTCATGTAGTTTATCTATACTATCAAACCATTCATATGGGAATATGCCTCTACGTCTTTCTAAACCACATTTATTTAATGTTATACATTCTTCATTACTCAATGTTTTACTTATAGCATCTAAGCTAATTGGATGGAAGAACCTAAACATATCTAATGCTTTAGCATAACCCATATCAATACTAATATAACTCTCATCAGTTTTAGTTAATACTTTAAGTCTAATCTTCTCTGCTAGTTTAGTTATAATTAGATGATTATCATAATTAGAAGAATTAAATGCATATATTGGTACGAATGTATTCTTAGCTTGGAGGTTACATTTAAACGAGCATAACCTCTGAATTTACCATTTAGATAATCATGATCTCTAACGACGTCTTCACCCAAGTTCTCATTACAATAGTAACACATATTAGTAAGTGGAGTAATAGTATCTTCATTAAGTGGAATATTTATACTAAATATATCTTTAAATAATTTATCATAATAATCTACTTTTTCCACAAACCAATCAGTATTGTCTTCTCCACAATCAACAGAGTTGCTGCTTTGCAAATAACTTTCATACCTATCTTCTAATATATCAGGATAGTCACTTTTTATATATAAACCGCAGGCAATAGGTAAGTGTTTACCATCTTTTATTATACATTCAAAATCATAATATATAGCAAATGGTACTCTATTTTTATAATGGAACTTATCAAATTTTAGGTAATCATCTTTATGGAATGTTCTTCTTCCTACATGTTTCTGTGTAATACATAATTCTAAATGTTTATTTAATGCATCTTCTGTTCTAAGAGATACACAACAGTTTAGACATGGATAACATATATGTTTAGACGATTTTCTTAATAAGAATGATACATCTTTACATAGGAAGTAATGATTATCCCAGTATAATATATTACATCCTTTAGGATCATTATGGTTAATTAATACAGGATTAATAGTTTTATTTTTATTTAGATTAAACACATTAAATAATACTTTTTTTATTTAGTTCTTTTATTTTCTTTAAGTGATAATAATCATATGGAGGTATAACCCCATTTGGTAATTTTATCTCATTAATATATTCAAGTTTATTATATTTACTAACTCTATTTGGATCACGTGATGCAGGATGTAGATAAGCAATTAGACACCATAGCAAACACTTATTATCAGTATTATGTAAATTAAGTATATATCTAGACGTGAATGGTAACTCAGTATCACATCCACCACTTGGAGAAAACCTGTGAATATACATTGTCCTTTTAACAAATCGTTGCATGCTCCATCAAGATTGATTCATCTCTTGCTCCTGCATTCTCGACTCAAGTTCCCCATTCAATAAATCCAAGTGATGTGCACCATTATATTGCCTAGTCATTAGCCTAAAGGTTAATTCGTTTTCTTTTAACTTATCATCTGTAGGTTTTGTATACTTAACTACATCAAAGGTGTTAAACTTAATATGGGGATTTATGTTATGCAATGACTCCAGTGTATTTAAGAATTTAGGATCTTCATAATTACTACTAGTTATTATTATTTGATTATGCTTCATGTTATGATCTAATCCTAACTCATTAACTTTATCTCGCCACTTACCATCAAAAAGTTTTTTCTGATTAACATTTTCCTTCTGTTCATCTGATTCATTGTGTTCATTTTTATTGTTATATCTATTATTACATATATTGCAATATCCATCGGCCATATTATCCTTAGTTATATCCTTATCTATATCCTTATCAGTTAAACTGCTTCGCATATCTTTACCATCGGTGAAACCGCTTCGTATATCAACATTATCCATATGCAACTTTGTTTTTAAATGTTGATCCACACTATATTGACGCAGACTTGTCGCACAATCAAACTTACTCCCGTTCTTTACTATTTCCCCGTTAACCAATCTTACATTATTTCTTATGTTTTAATGTGGTCACATGATTATCATAAGCAGTATTACTATCAAGATACATATCACAACTATCACAAAACTTTATTCCATCTAGTTCAGGATACTGCTCATCCAACTTTTGCTCTATATCGTCATTAGTAACTTCTATTCTATCCTCATTAGCACTCTCAATAATTTTATTTCCACTATTTAATCGCTCATTCTTTTTATGTTTAAGTGATTGAATCTGTCTGTTATAATTCTTTCGAGTTATCTCTTCATCACATTCCTCACATCTAATCTTATTTGTTTTAGGCTTTTGGACATAGACAAAATCATCAGATGAAACTGAGTCTAAATCTGAATCTTTAGATTGATCTAAGTCATTAGATTGATCTAAGTCTTTAGATTGATCTAATTCTGGAAAGTATTTTGCTTCAGCCTTTCGCAATGCCTCACGCATATCTTCTTCTCTTTGTTTTAATTTTGCATCCTGTTTATCATACGACTCCTTTATTTCTTCATTTACACAATCAAACCTTCTGATTGATTCTGAAGATTTTTCTAATTCTATCTTTTATCTTTCCTTATCTACTGGTTTTATTTCTTCCCTTGTTTTGTTTTTATTTTTTAACATTTGGACCGCCATGCTAGTAGAACTAAATTGAGCTTTCTCACTTCCAGATTGGACTTGTCCACTTCCAAATTGAGCTAGCTCACTTCCAAATTGGACTTGTTCATGAGATTGAGCTTGTTCACTCGTGGAATGCATTTAACCGGTATAATCTTGTTGATTCATTTTTATATGCCCAATTTTGAAATAATATTATTTATATACCTTTTCAATAATATAAAAATGATTAGTACCAAATGTGACAAATGTAAAAATAAGGCTTGGTGTTGGAGTTGTGATGAGTGTCAAAGTAAACCATTCCAATGTTTTGTATGTAATAAGATTATAATATATAGAGACAGACATAATCATTTGCAAGTGCACTTTAATAATCCCAATCAAAATTTAGTATGCAGAATGTGTAAAGTAAATAAACACATCTATCAGTATAGATTTAAACATTTCTATTGTAGGTTATGCATATATCTCCGTAGATATAGGATTCATCATACAAAAGAAAGATTCTTAGAACATGCAAAGAAATATAATATTGAAGTAAAGCTATAACTAATTATAATAAGCTTATTAAAGAATTAACAATTAATGATGATAGAAAGTTTATTGAAGCCACTATTAGATTATATAATGAATTGTGATAATTATTTTTATAAAATGACTAAACTAGAAACACTTATAGAATTAAACAATCTAGAAAAACAAAACAGAAAGAATGGATTAGAAGATAAATTAAAACAACAAGAATATTATGGTGAAATAGAAGAGTTATTTGATCCTCTAACTAAAACTTTAAATACAAACGCAGAAACAATGCAAGCTGTTCAAAACAAAACTTTGGCTGTGCTAAACAAAAACACTAATACTTTAAAGTGTCTAGGACACCATCAACAAAACAGCTTTCCTGATGAACGGGCCGCCCTCTTAACAACCACATCCGATCCACACACAATATTAAAAAGTGATAGAGGGCAAACTTTTGCCGTAGACAATGATATGATTGATATTTTATTACTAATGGGTAAACAAACAAATAAACAATTCCATTTAGTATCAGCTGATCCAAACTCAAACAAATTTAAAATAAATGATGTAGATGTATCTCTAGTCCCCGATGGTATAAAAATAAAAGGTAAAGTCTATGATTTTTTTAAGGGTTTTTCTATATTTATTACTAATAAAGATGTAACCGAAAGAGATATAAAAGGTGATGAAATCAAAATAAAACAATTTCTAAGGGATATTGGCTATAAACAAAGAGGAGATACTAAAAGTAATAGATCAAAACTTATAAGAAGAGTGTTTTCTAGTAACGGTGAACCCACTTCTCGTGTGATATCAATACCAACATCCAGTGATGATGAAATATATCGTCGTGATACTAGTGATTATGAACAAGGGATAGTAGAAGAAGAAACTGATTATGAGACTGATCCGCGAAGCGGTTACACCGACTATGAGACTGATAAACAAATAGAAGCTAGTGGTCTTAGCAAAGCCAACCAACGAAGGGGCTCTGCCCTTGGTTCCCCAAGTTACCACCACTATGTGGACCCAAATAATTTAGTAGAAAGACTAGAATTAATAATACTAGAAACAAAAGCTGGTCATGATGGATTATATGATGAAATGCTAGATATATCTAAGCAACTATTATCTATGAATTTTATTAATCAAGAACAATTAGATAATTTTGTTTTTATTTATGGTAAATAATTAATGATGGAAAAACAACAACGACAACAACTAGCTAAAAAAGTATTTAGACCTCAAATAACAAAGTTTAGAAGAGAAAGAATAATACCATTATATAAAGATGAAACATGGTCAGCTGATTTAATTGATAAGTCATCTCTAAGTAAATACAATAATAATTATAAGTTTATATTAACAGTTAGAGATATATTCACAAAATATGCATGGGCTATTCCATTGAAGAATAAATCTGGTTTATCTATAACTAATGGAATAGTAATAAAATAGTATTGATAGTAATAAATAACTAATAAAATAGTATTGAGTGAAAGTAGAAAACCAAAAAAGTTATGGGTAGATAGAGGTAGTGAGTTTTACAATAAAACATTTAAAGCTTTACTTAAAGAATAAGAAACAAAACTATATTCTACTTATATTAATTTAAAGGCTGTGTTTATAGAGAGATTCAATAGAACATTATTACATATAATAAATAAACCTATGTTCATCAATGGTGATGGTAATTGGGTAAATATATTAAATGAAGCTGTCGTAACATATAACAATAACATTCATTCAACAATTAATATGACACCTGTTGATGCTTCTAATAATCCTGATAACGTTAAATACTCATTCATTTATAGGAATATTAAGGGTAAACCTGGCTACGCCCAACCTAAACTTAAAGTTGGTGAGTATGTTAGAAATGCAGATAAACATAATATCTTCTCTAAAGGATACACTTCTAATTGGAATAGAGAATTGTTTAAAGTTAATGAAGTTCTAAAAACACAACCACAAACATATAAAATAGAAGATATTAATGGATAGAAGTAAATATTATGAACAGGAACTATTAAAATCCGAGTGTGACTTTGAGTCTAACAATAAGGTTTTGGAACCATTAGGTATAGACCTCCGGTTAGCTACGAAGTAGATAATTGTTTACAGATAATTGTAATTTCTGTAAACAAATACAAAGATGACAAGAAATAGATTCAATCAAACTAAACATCAATCGGGGAACCCGCTTCTCGGATCAACATCAACATCAACAAACAACCTAACACTAAATAAGGCTCGTGGGTTATTCCTAGAAGATAATGATAATATTGATATGAAGGATACCTATAAAATTACAAACGTACATCCTCCGATAGATGAAAAAGATGTTGTTAATAAAGAGTATTGTGACAATAACTTATTATCTTCTTCTAATAAAATAGACATTTTAAGTAGAAACATAACTGAACTAAGAAAGGGTGACTTTGATAAGGTTACAACTAAAACATTACAACTAAATGAAACACAAGTTAATGATGAACTAATTAAACTAATTAATGAGTTTATTGAATCAGCAAATGAAGTCACAAATACTGTTAAGTTTTGTAATAAAGTTGCTGCTGATACTATCTCTAAAAAAATCAATTAAAACAAGAATTTGATAATAATAAGTTTAATCAGAATATCACTAACATACAACTAGATGAAATGTTTACTACTGGCCTAAAAGAATTTAAAAAAGTTAATAAAAAGACTAATTCTTTTATAGATGAAGCCCTTTTAAAGAATAAAAGGACAATAGTACAATATATAATTACTATATTTTTACGAAGTACGTTAGTTGATAATAAAGTGCAAGCAAGACTTGAGATGCATTACGGTTTTAAACAAGAAGATATAAAGAAAGAAAAAGAAAGAATTTTAACTAATTAAAATAACCGAAACTATGACTAACCCAACAGCACCGAATGAGAGATTACTATATCTCAACTTGTCAACCGTTAATGAACAACACATAAATGAAAAAATCCAATCTAATAATAAATTTAACAACAATATTAACATTATAAAAGATATTAGAAATTATTATGAAACTGAAACTAATAACTATAATAAGAAGTTAAGTAGATATAAGAATTATATTAACGTAGCAGAGATAACAGAAATAGTATTATCATCAATTGCGACAACGGCAACAACAACTTCAGTTGCATTAACAGGTATAGGATTACCTTATTCTATACCAACAGCTTTTGCTACAGCAACTGTTTGTGGTTCATTATCAAAAACATTTAATACTAAAATAAGAAATAAAACTATAAAGTATTCACAAATGTATATTTTAAGTAAACAGTTTAGTGATAAGTTTACTAAACTATATACTAAATCAACGAATGATAATAAAATAGATAATGATGAGTATAATGAATTAGTTAAGGTATATGAGGATTATAAGAAGAACAAGAAAAATAAGTTAAGTGTTTTTTTAAATTAAAGCTATTAGTGCTTAGTAATAACAATGTTTCTAGTAATAATATTATTAGTATTAATATTTATCCAGGAACTGGCTTCGTAGATAGATAGATATAGAGTTTTAACTGAAACTATAGTCTTAGTCTTAGCCATAACTAAATTCTCTTTTCTTTGTACCTAAGTATAACCCTCTTCTTGTTTGTACTATTTTTATACCTTCACCAGTAGTTGCAAATTTAACTAAATCATGTGTGGCTGATAAAGCAGCTCTAGGGTTTCTAGATGCAGCTGCACTTCCTATATTACTTGCTATTTCTAATGCTCTTACTGGATTATTGGCAACCTTCTTTCCAAAGTTAACTGTAGCCCTACCAACACTTTTAAAGAAATCTTTCAATCCCTCTGCTTCTATTGTTGCATCACTAACAGTCATTGACTTATTTCTCTTACACTTAACACAATTACCCTTTAACATTTTAGTACCTTTTGAAGTAATAAAACCTCTTATGTTATTAGTACCACTATAATGTCTACCTCCAACACAATATGAATTAGTTTTGAATTTCTGTAAAAGACTCATTTCTATATATAAAAAATAATGGAAGTTAAAAAGTATAATCCTTTTGTTGTTATTAAGCCTAAGCCTAAGCCTACGGGTTCCATCCGCGAGCAAAGCTCGAAGGTTAGGCCCAAGGCTAAGATTAAGCTTGAAGCTGGAGGCTTATCTCTAAAGAATAAAAAGAAACTAGACATTATTTATGCTAGGGGTTTTGTTAAGACAAGTAAGAAATAGTTATCAGGAACTGTTTCGCAGATAATTATAATTATGATAATGATGAACTAATTAAACTAATTAATGAGTTTATTGAATCAGCAAATGAAGTCACAAATACTGTTAAGTTTTGTAATAAAGTTGCTGCTGATACTATCTCTAAAAAAAATCAATTAAAACAAGAATTTGATAATAATAAGTTTAATCAGAATATCACTAACATACAACTAGATGAAATGTTTACTACTGGCCTAAAAGAATTTAAAAAAGTTAATAAAAAGACTAATTCTTTTATAGATGAAGCCCTTTTAAAGAATAAAAGGACAATAGTACAATATATAATTACTATATTTTTACGAAGTACGTTAGTTGATAATAAAGTGCAAGCAAGAGTTGAGATGCATTACGGTTTTAAACAAGAAGATATAAAGAAAGAAAAAGAAAGAATTTTAACTAATTAAAATAACCGAAACTATGACTAACCCAACAGCACCGAATGAGAGATTACTATATCTCAACTTGTCAACCGTTAATGAACAACACATAAATGAAAAAATCCAATCTAATAATAAATTTAACAACAATATTAACATTATAAAAGATATTAGAAATTATTATGAAACTGAAACTAATAACTATAATAAGAAGTTAAGTAGATATAAGAATTATATTAACGTAGCAGAGATAACAGAAATAGTATTATCATCAATTGCGACAACGGCAACAACAACTTCAGTTGCATTAACAGGTATAGGATTACCTTATTCTATACCAACAGCTTTTGCTACAGCAACTGTTTGTGGTTCATTATCAAAAACATTTAATACTAAAATAAGAAATAAAACTATAAAGTATTCACAAATGTATATTTTAAGTAAACAGTTTAGTGATAAGTTTACTAAACTATATACTAAATCAATGAATGATAATAAAATAGATAATGATGAGTATAATGAATTAGTTAAGGTATATGAGGATTATAAGAAGAACAAGAAAAATAAGTTAAGTGTTTTTTTAAATTAAAGCTATTAGTGCTTAGTAATAACAATGTTTCTAGTAATAATATTATTAGTATTAATATTTATCCAGGAACTGGCTTCGTAGATAGATAGATATAGAGTTTTAACTGAAACTATAGTCTTAGTCTTAGCCATAACTAAATTCTCTTTTCTTTGTACCTAAGTATAACCCTCTTCTTGTTTGTACTATTTTTATACCTTCACCAGTAGTTGCAAATTTAACTAAATCATGTGTGGCTGATAAAGCAGCTCTAGGGTTTCTAGATGCAGCTGCACTTCCTATATTACTTGCTATTTCTAATGCTCTTACTGGATTATTGGCAACCTTCTTTCCAAAGTTAACTGTAGCCCTACCAACACTTTTAAAGAAATCTTTCAATCCCTCTGCTTCTATTGTTGCATCACTAACAGTCATTGACTTATTTCTCTTACACTTAACACAATTACCCTTTAACATTTTAGTACCTTTTGAAGTAATAAAACCTCTTATGTTATTAGTACCACTATAATGTCTACCTCCAACACAATATGAATTAGTTTTGAATTTCTGTAAAAGACTCATTTCTATATATAAAAAATAATGGAAGTTAAAAAGTATAATCCTTTTGTTGTTATTAAGCCTAAGCCTAAGCCTACGGGTTCCATCCGCGAGCAAAGCTCGAAGGTTAGGCCCAAGGCTAAGATTAAGCTTGAAGCTGGAGGCTTATCTCTAAAGAATAAAAAGAAACTAGACATTATTTATGCTAGGGGTTTTGTTAAGACAAGTAAGAAATAGTTATCAGGAACTGTTTCGCAGATAATTATAATTATGATATAATATCAACCATCTTATTACCATCACTATTCACACTAATAACTTTTCTAGTTATTACTAATGCATTACATATAACATCCGCAACTGCGCACTAAATTTAAAATTAAGTTGTATTGGTTGTGGACCTATATGATCACTTTGATATCTAGTATCGAATACATATATTCTATAGTTAGTTTTGAATGTTCTATGATTTATATATGGTTTTATATTATGTGGTAGCCCATTATAATCTTTATTAAAGCTAACAATCTCTTTAAAAGCCTCATTATAATTATTGGTACCATAATTAATATTCTTTCTATCCTCAGGATAAAACTCGCTACCAATCTTACGATAACATTCAGTAACATTCATTATATCAAATGTACTTGCATCATGAGTTTGTTCATTAACGTTATTATTTTCAAAACCAACTATTATATATTGTGGTCTTTCCATCCTACTTTCCATACCTTGATCAAACAAGAAGTTAGTAGCATTGGGTACATTCTTATAAAATGTCTTTCTTTCATAATAACTAAAGTCTACATTATTCTTTTTACTTAAACCCTTTTGCACAATAATTCCATTGTCATTACTAGGATCAATACTAGGTACTCACCATTATATATCTCTAATATCTATATTACCATCATTAGCAACTGCACCAGGATTAGCATTAACTCTAAATAGAGCTCTATCATTATTATTTCTTTTTTAGTATTAGTTTAAATCCTAAACCATATATAATCTTTTCTAAATCATTTACGAAACCAAATAGATCACTCATCTTAATCATCATATACACATGACCTCGTTGTGCAGCAATATGATCACCTTTAAGTTGACTATCTCTATTGCCTTGATTTCTAACAAAACCACTCTCAATTTCATCAACTGTACTCGTTAATAACATATACATCAATAGATTAGGATGGCAATGATCTATATATTCAATAGCCCTACCACCACTAGTTTCAAGCTTAATTGAACTAAACAATGCCATCATACCATAATTAACTAACCTGATATTAGCATCATTAGCAATTACACCACCAGCATCATCTGATACAACAATCTCTATCTCTAGATATGAATCATGCAATTTAAATGATTCTCTTCTCTATTGAGAATGATATTAATGTTAGTATTGATTGTATTCATTGTTGCCAGATTATTTGGTTTATATTTTATAATCTTACTTTTGTGTATATCATTATTATAACCATAAGTTGTATCCAAATTAAAGACCATTTTTATTAGATAAAAAATGACAGACAATTTAATCTTAATGGAACTACAAAATATACATGAAGCTTTAACTAAAACTACAGAAGAGCATACACTTAACTTTAGAATGATAAAGCCAACAGAAAAGTTTAACTTTAGTGAACCTATACTTAACTCGTCAAAATTAGATTTAATTAGATTATCTGTTTATAATTCGGTGTTTAATGTGAATAGAAGGAACAATCAATTGTTATATGATACCCAAGGTGAAACATGGTCAGATACCGGTATTTTAGCTATCATACCAGGAGCATTTGAATTGTTCGAAATAGCAGAATTAATAAAAGAAGAAACTAATGGTAATGTTATAATAGAATCTGATAAGAATACAATGAAAAGTTTAATGGAAGTAAAACAAGGTGCAATTAACTTTGACATAGATAACTCAATAGCCCCATTACTAGGATTTAGAAAAATAGTTTATAAAGAAAGGTAAATATACATCTCAGAAAATTGTTGATATTATGGGTTTTAGTACTATTAACATTCATTGTAATGTGATATCTGGTGTTAAAGATAATGGGAATAACACAGACATACTATATACTTTTACTCTAACAGAACCACCAGGCTATCTAATAAATATTATACCAACTAATATCTTATATCAAAATAATACTAAAGATAGAATAGAATATATAGAGTTTCATATTATAGATGAGCATGGAAGACCTATAGACTTTAATGGTGATGTATTAAGTTTTATTTACATCTGGTGTAACCAGCAACAACTGCGTTTATATGACGTAGTCAGCTGACCAAACGTCCATCTGTGTTGACACAGCAACTTCGTTGATTTGGTGTAGATATAAACTTAAACTTAAACTAAACTACAAAACTCTGCGATCCCAATTAATTCTTAGTTTATCATTAATGTTTTTATTTTTAGTTATATCAATGACAATATAATTATAAGGCTCTTTCCATACCTTATTACATATATTAGCAAAATCATTATAACTAAGTTCAACTTTATTAAAGAAATCTTGATATATAGATATGAGGACTTTACCTCTTTGTTCAAATAAAATAAATAGATTACAATTCTCTCTAACACTCTGCCTATCTATTGTGAATAGATTCTGATTAAGATATATCATACTACAATTATTATGTCTTACTCTACAAAAGTATTCATTAATAACTGGCTCTTTGGCTCTAACATCATCGAAGATCATTAGTTTCTTTAAGTCTTTGGGTAGTTTATCAGGAGATGGTAAATCTTTTATATCTTTAATAAATTCAACATCTGCTTTTATGTTTATTCTTTCTATACCATGGTACTGATCACCAGTAGGTCCAATGATGTATAGCTTATCAAAGTATATACTAGCCAGAATTAGTTTTTTTAATAAGAATGTCTTACCACATTCACTAGGACCAGATATTATACATCTAAAGTTATCTGGGAATGTGGCTTCAGTAATTATATCATCAACATTTAGCCATGATTGTAGATCTTCATTTATATTTACAGAGATATTGTTAGTAGGACTATTGTTATTAGGTTTACCATTTTGATGGGGCTTGGCTTGCCATGTTTCACCATGTTCTTCATTTAATAGATCTGCCAAGCAGGTTCCCTGATGTCATTATCTTTATCATTATCATTATCATTATCATTATCATTATCATTATCATTAACATTATCATTAACATTATCTTTATCCTTAACATTATCATTATCATTAACATTATCATTAACATTAACATTATCATTAGCATTAACATTATCATTAACATTATCATTATCATTAACATTACCATCATTAACATTATCATTAGCATTATCATTATCATTATCATTATCATTATCATTATCATTATCATTAACATTAACATTACAACCTAAACAAAAACACTCATTATATGTTCCCGGATAATTACCTCGATTAACTAGAATATTCAAAACACTTTTAATTCTAAGTGCTCTATCAATAAGATAGATCATATATTAACAATAAACCCCACAATAAGATTCATCATATTGTTGTATTCTTTCATTAGAGCCTAGATCAACATATTCTTCTAAAATAATGGTGGGGTTTCTACACCAAAACTATCAAAGTACTACACAGGACCACCTTCTCTTTTTATAACTAAACCCAATGTGTACCTTCAGTTGGATGTAATTTTACAATAATGTTGAAGTTAGGTTCATTAATCGGGGAACCTGCTTCGCAGATATTATCTAGAGTCTCATCTCTCATTACTATTTCAATTGGTGTTAGACTTATATGTTTTCCTATATGTTTAAATCTAATACCACTCTCATTAGAGCCTAGATCAACATATTCTTCTGAAAAATAATGGTGGGGTTTCTACACCAAAGCCATCAAAGTAATACACAGGACCACCTTCTCTTCTTATAACTAAAAACCAATGTGTACCTTCAGTTGGATGTAAATTTATAATAATGTTGAAGTTAGGTTCAATAATCAGGGAACCTGCTTCGCAGATATTATCTGGAGTCTCATCTCTCATTACTATTTCAAATTGTGTTAGACTTACATCTTTTCCTATATCTTTTATTCTAATATCACTCATAGCATTATTATCAATATTAAATTTATTATTGAATTCCTCAAAAGTTAGGATAAGCATTTTTATATAATAAATTTTATATATAAGAACGGATAAAGGCGGTATACTTTTTTTCTTATTATTATAATTGGAATTTGTTATATAATATATGATTCAATACCAAGTAAATATACAAAACTAGAAGAAAGCTTTGGTGGATTCATGAATAGGAGTCTAGTTAGATTTGAATATGAAAGGTCACCATTACATACTATTGTTTATGGTGGAACTGGAACAGGTAAAACATATTTTATTAGACAATATTTAAAATTATACTTAGTCCAAAATCAAGATCTGCGAACGGACGAAGTCCGTGGCAAGCCAAGCAGTTGGGTAAACCACGAACAAAATTCGTTCACTGATCAAAACCAAGACCAAAACCAAAACCAAAACCAAAATCAAGACCAAGCTAAAATTATAGTTATAGTGTGTAAAGGATGACAGAGACTGGATAGATCATGAGACTAATAAATTTTATACTGGGTTTAATAAATGTGATATAAATATGATCACAAAAAATAATATGCATAGATTTCAAAATTGTGTAATAGTACTTGATGATATGGGTAATAGGTTAAATAAGGATATAGCTTATTATTTTACTGAAGGTAGACATTATAATATTCAAATGATTGTAATGTGCCATAAACCAGCTCAAATAACTAATACAGCAAGAATGAGTTGTGATACTATTTATTTAACAACTTATAATGGACCTGATCTTTTTAAAAACTTTAATGAGATATATAAATGTGAACATGACTTTAGTAAAATAATTAGTGAGTAAAATAGTTTCCATTATAATCGTACAGATGGAATGTCAGATGAACTTCGTTATGATATAATGAAATATAATAAGAAGGAAAAAATTTTTATTATTATTAATAGTAATAGAACAATGATATATGATTCAAGAGTTGGTTTCCTTGATTTACAAGCTCTTAGTTTAAAAGATGAATTAGAAAGAGAAGATATAATAAACTTATAGCATATATGAAACCACGCATGATAAATGCAACAGATAGAAATGTTATTAATCACGATAACTATATATTCTATTTTAATAAACTTCTGAAAGTAAATAATATTAAAATACAAAATGATGTTTTAACTAAAGAAATGATTATGGGAAAGGGTATAGAAAGTTTATCAACTATTGCTGGAATTATAAGCTCAGGTTTAATTATATTTAGTTATATTTATCCTGATATAATATCAAGAAATGCTGGGAGTGTAGCAATGGGAGCAAGCACAATGTTGAGTAGAGTAAATACATCGGTTAATGTTGGATATGGAGAAGAGTTAGATAATGATCTGCGAAGTAGCTTTGCTGATAGTGAAACATGGGCAAAGCTCAATCTACGAAATGCAATACAAGAAGAATTTATAAACGACGAGGACGGGACTTTAAATAGAAAGGGAGGAAAGTTTTTAACCAGACTATATGTAAATAATGAAGAATTTAGAGAAGAAATTATAGATATTGTTAGAGATAAAAAAGAATTAGACCATGAATTGATTTTGGATAAGAGATGTAAAACTAATACACTCAATACGTTAGGAAATAAATATTTAGCAGAGTGCATCACATCTAAAGCTAATACTAAAGATTTAATTGATATCATGGTTAAATATTACCCCGCGAAATGATTAGGTAAATATTAAAGTTTACCCTTTTATAAATGCTTTTAAAATGTTTAGAGTGTAACTATAAATATGGAAACATTGCTGTTTTAAAATATCACTATGAATCATGTCAGAAAGATAAAACTGATAAATGTACGTGTGGTAATATAAGATTAAGTGGTATTTGTGCTAATAATTTTTCTCCATGTGGTTGTTCTTTAAAAATTGAATCTAGTTCTAGTTCTAGTTCTAGCTCTAGCTCTAGTTCTAGTTTTGGTTCTGGTTCAAGTTCTACCTATGACTCTAACTCTAACTCAGATCCTAACCCTAACCCTAACCCTAACCTTAACCCTAAAATTAACCCCAACCCTAACCCTAACCCTAACCTTAACCCAGAGATCTTAATTAGAAGTTGTATTAAATGCAATTATGTAAAACCACTAACTGATTTTGATGAGAGTAAGTTTACATGTAGAAGTTGTACTTCAGCTAAAGTTAATTGTCCATATTGTGCTTCTGTTGTGAGATATGATGGGATACGGGCTCATGTAAAGAAACAACATCCAGATGTAGATATACCTAAAGGATTTAGTAGAAGCTTATTAGATAAAAGACAAAGTCCTACAGCTGTAAGTCCTTTAGTTATTGTCCAAACAGAGGAAAGTTGTTCGTGTAAATAATATAATTTTGTATCATTTCTTATTAATAATGGGTTAAATATAGAAAAAGTAAACGAAAAAATAAATTTATTGAAGAGTATAGATAATTTGAAATAAAAAGTATAAAAAAATAAAAAAAATATCAAAAAAGAGGGAATCACTCTTTAAGAGTGAAAAAGAGCGATCTCCCCACTCAGGAATCACCCCGAAAAGAGTGAATCACTCTTAAAGAGTGATTCGCAAAATAATAGCAAAAAGTTAAAATTTATAAAAGAGTTAAGCTGGTTTTTTATTCAAGTTATCCACGAGGTGGTTACAACAATTTTCGCAAGTTGGTTGTACGTGCTTGTGACACGGTCTCACTAGTTTCATACTAGTATCTGGGGACGTCCACCGGAGTCGGTGGGGATAGAACCCAAACTATCCGTCTGATAACGGTTAATTACCAGCTTAACTCGACACTAGTGGTTTGCACTAAGTGAGACAAGAAATGATAGATTTAAAATATAAAACAAGTGAATATAGAGTAGTAGATATATAGAGAGAATTAGAGTAATGTGTATATGGGTACCGTCTCGCTGGCTCTATGCTGCGGAGGTACCCATATACACATTACTTTTCAATCACTCGGCGAGCGGTTGGCTTTAGTAGTAGCCAGCTGGGGCTAAGGGACGCTTAGCAATAGGGGGTGGTGGTTGTGCGAATGGGAAGGTGATATAGGAGATGAAGAGGGTGTGAGGCTGGGTTGGGAGGGCTGGACGGCGGTGCAAATCGCCAGGTGGAGGGGGGTGGACGGTTTGGGTGGTGAGGGGAGGGGTGTTTTTTCGAGTCGAAAAAACAGAAATACATAAAGTCGTGAAAAACAGAAAACCATAAGGCATCTTCTAGTTGTAGACATAGCTGGCAGATTGCTCGAAAACAACCGCAATCGCGTAGTAGATTTGTAGTCTCAAAAAACAGCCAAAAAGACAGACCAAAAAAGTCTTTTCATTGAATTCTGAGATTTTATATTTTGATTACGAACTTTTATAACTCATCGCTGATTCTATCAGGTGCGGTAAAAAATGAATTTAGCGAGACAAACCTTCTCTTGACCTTGTGTTTTTGTATTAAAGTAAATGAAAGTCAATTTTAAAGTGAGGAGGTCATTTTTGAGAGTGAAGTAAATCACGTGTTACCAAAAACTTAGTCACGCGAATAAACAGAAAACTCGCTCCACTGAGAATTAAAAATGATGTCAAGCACGCAAACAAAAATTTTACTGGCCAAATGATAAAAAAACAATAGAAGGCCATTAATGGCTACAGCTACCGCTGTGCGGCTTTTAATAAAAAAAAACAGCACACCTAATATAATTCGTACAAATTTTGTTTGAGAACAACTAAAAACCTTTTGTGAAGTACCTAGGCATTGTTATTGAAAAAGTTTGAAAATATAACAGAAATTTCAACTTCTCATATGAAAAATTTTGCAAAATTGTACGCCAGTTTTCTGCATTCAAAAAAATTTTTTTAACAGTCAATGTTTTATTTATTGTAAGCTGCAATTAGAATTGATTTTTCACAAGGCTGTAATTCTACTGGTGCAACAAAAAGTTCTAAGAATTCTGCAATTTTAACTTATACCGGGTGTGAAATTTAGATGTCAATCAAAAGAACTTGACTTCTACTTCGGAAAAAATTAAAATCCTAAAGGAGAGACTCGTATTTAAACAGGGTTTTGAAGTAATTAACAAACCATGGACAATAGAAAATCATCGTGAAGAACTTTATTTGATAATTAGACGCGTTGAGGGACAATCGAAATCAAGAAAAACTTGTAAAACCACCAAGCCATTTTCTAAACTTAAAGTAACTACTGCTAGATGAGTTGCTCTCAAATAAAAAGCGGGCCAAATTAATTCAGAAGTGGTGTAGCTAAATAATGTTTTATGGATGCGAGAAATGCCGACCCACAGGGCACTTAACTACAGATCTCAAGGATCGCAGTCAAACATCTTAACATCTTAATCTAAACTATAACGTTGTTTCTTTTTAATCAGTCACCAGTCATTTGCGTATTTGCAATAAGACGTATTTCCGGAGGAAGGAATTTAATTCACTGAAAAAAGAAGATCTCTACCACGAAGAAGTTACTCAAGAAGTGAAGAAATTCAAGAGCGAAAACCCAAAAAATGATCCATCAAATTTTGCTTAAAAACAAATTACAAAGATTTTATCCAACATGTGTTCAAGGCATTTATTTAAGGCAATGCTGACTTACTCGCAACCTTTAGTTATTGTTTTTTATTCCATTTCGTGCCTCCAATAGGATTCTTTTAAAAGTTTGTTTTTCTGTTCACAGCAATATAATCTATCCCTTAAAGCTCTTCGTCGTTTTATCTTTCTATCTTTAAACCGATTCAACACACATTATAATTGGACTTGTTTAACTCCTTTTGATGGCCCCGCAGATCTCAGTGATATGTTTGTATTTGACCCATAACGCTACAACTAGCATAATAAGATCATCCGACTAAAGTTGCTCTCGAACTACAGACAGTGGCATTTTAGTTAAGAGGGAGTGTAGCTTAGAAAGGTCTCACAGGTGCAAAAAATGATCACACAGGGCTTTAAACACAGTGACTCGCGGTTTTCAGACTGAATTCTTATTAACTCGGCTAAACAAAGTTTTGATTTCTTTCGCTCACAATTGCTTTTACTAACAAATTTAACAGAACGAGTTCATCTTAGATCAGTCAAAACCGGAGAGCTCAAGCGTGGAACGTTCATTTAAGAGGTCAATATTATGCAAGAAGAAAATCTGCAATAAGCACGGCTTTGAACTCCTACAGAGTAAAAGCGTTACTATGAATATTCAAATTTAGGTCAAGTGGTTGAGTTGAGCATTGCAGAAAAATAATTTATTGTACCGAAACCAACTGTGAGGGAGTTGAGTGATATATAATAACCGAAAAAATTACTGAAAAACAGCATACTAAGCTGTCATTATTTTTCAATCACTTAGCGAAGTTGCATTCATGCATCAGAACTTTGTCCCACTGTGTGAACAGACTGAGTTAATTTTAGACATCAACTAAAAACCGAACTTAAACTTTGAAGTGAACTTGGTTTTTTGGAGCGAACCTGACGTTGAATCCGGATTACGTTTATTTTCTACACCTAATCCGTATTCAACTTGAAGATTGCTCCAAAATATCAAATTCACTCCAAAATTTATGTTTACTCCACCAAGTTCACCACAAAATTTATGTTTGCTCCATCAAGCAGACCACAGAATTAACTAATTCATTTTACGTTTTAACTACTTTCGTGCGAATAATTAATTTCGCTCTAAAAAAATTATTTATTGTAAGCTGCTATTAGAGTTGATTTTTCACAAGGCGGTTATTCCACTGTGAAAAAAACTTTTAAAAATTCTGCTTTTTTAACTAAAACCGGGTGTGAAATTTAGATGTTAATCAAAAGAACTTGACTTCTACTTCGGAAAAAAATAAAATCCTAAAGGAGAGACTCGTATTTAAACAGGGTTTTGAAGTAATTAACATACCATGGACAATAGAAAATCATCGTGAAGAACTTTTTTTGATAATTAGACGCGTTGAGGGACAATCCAAAATCAAGAAAAACTTGTGAAACCACCCAGCCATTTTCTAAACTTAAAGTAACTACTGCTAGATGAGTTGTTCTCAAATAAAAAGCGGGCCAAATTATTTCAGAAGGGGTGTAGCTAAAAATGTTTTATGAATGCGAGAAATGCCGACCCACAGGGCACTTAACTACAGATCTCAAGGATCACAGTCAAACATCTTAACATCTTAATCTAAACTATAACGTTGTTTCTTTTTAAACAGTCACCAGTCATTTGCGTATTTGCAATAAGACTTATTTCCGGAGGAAGGAATTTAATTCAGTGAAAAAAGAAGATCTCAGCACGAAGAAGTTACTCAAGAAGTGAAGAAATTCAAGAGCGAAAACCCAAAAAATGGTCCATCAAATTTTGCTTAAAAACAAATTACAAAGATTTTATCCAACATGTGTTCAAGGCATTTATATAAGGCAATGCTGACTTACTCGCAACCTTCAGTTATTGTTTTTTATTCCATTTCGTGCCTCCAATAGGATTCTTTTAAAAGTTTGTTTTTCTGTTCACAGCAATATAATCTATCCTTTAAAGCTCTTTTTCGTTTTATCTTTCTATCTTTAAACCGATTCAACACACATTATAATTGGATTTGTTTAACTCCTTTTGATGGCCCCGCAGATCTCAGTGATATGTTTGTATTTGACCCATAACGCTACAACTAGCATAATAAGATCATCCGACTAAAGTTGCTCTCGAACTACAGACAGTGGCATTTTAGTTAAGAGGGAGTGTAGCTTAGAAATGTTTCACGGGTGCAAAAACATAGCTGGCAGATTGCCAGAAAATAGCCGCAATAGATTCGTAGATCGGCAGTCCAAAAAACAGTAAAAAAAGACAGACCAAAAAAATTCGTCTTTTCATTGAAGGCTGATCTGTTATATTTTGATTAAAAATCTGTATAAGTTATTGCTGCCTCTTTTAGTTGATCTCAAATAACCTTCATTTAGAGTGAGACATACCCATTTGACCTTATCTCTTTGAATTAAAGTAAATAAAAGTCAATTTCAAAGTGAGGAAGTCATTTTTGAGAGTGAGGTAAGTCAAGTGTGACCAAAAATTTAATCACGCGCATGAACAAAAAACTCGCTCCACTAAGAGCGAAAAATGGCGTCACACATGCAATTCAGTTGAAATTGCATGAACGAATGAACTAAAAGTGGCTGTGACGTCATATGGTCGTAACAAAAATCATGACGACGAAAAAAAAACCAAGAGAAGGCCAATAATAGCCCCAGCTATCGCTGTGCTGCTATTAAAAATGATCACACAGGGCTTTGAACATCGTGACTCGCGGTTTCCAGACTGAATTCTTATTAACTCGGCTAAAAATGTTTTGATTTCTTCCGCTCACAATAGCTTTTACTAACAAATTTATCAGAACGAGTTCATCTTAGATCAGTCAAAACCGGAGAGCTCAAGCCTGGAACATTCATTTAAGAGGTCAATATTATGCAAGAAGAAAAGCTGTAAGAAGCATGGCTTTGAACTCCTACAGAGTAAAAGCGTTACTATGAATGTTCAAAGTTAGGTCAAGCGTTTGAGTTGAGCATTGCAGAAAAATAAGTTAATGTACCGAAACCAACAGTGAGGGAGTTGAGTGATATATATTAACCAAACAAATTACTGAAAAACAGCATACTGAGCTGGCATTATTTTTCAGTCATTTAGCGAAGTTGCATTCATGCATCAGAACTTTGTCCAACTGTGTGAACAGACTGAGTTAATTTTAGACATCCACTAAAAACCGAACATAAATTTTGAAGTGAGCTTGGTATTTTGGAGCAAACCTGAAGTTGAATCCGGATTACGTTTGTTTTCTATACCTAATCCGGATTCAACTTGAATTTCGCTCCAAAACATCAAGTTCAGTTCAAAATTTATGTTTGCGCCACCAAGTTAACTTCAAAATTTGTGTTCGCTCCACAAAGCAGACTACAGAATTAACTAATTAATTTTACGTTTTAACTACTTGCGTGCGAATAACTTAAGTTCGCTCGAAAAAAATAAGAGCAAATGAAAACAAGTAAAAATAACGAGAGGGGCGGGAATAATCCGCTTGATGCTATTTCGTAAAAGAAATTTGAAGTGAATTTGGTATTCTGGAGCGAACCTGAAATTGAATCCGGATTAGGTTTACGAAATAGCACCGGGCGGATTAATCGCGCCCCTCTCGTTTTTTTTAATTGTCAACATTTTTTTCTGATTTCTGTAATAGTGTTTTTAAGCAAAGAACGCGATATTTGCACAAATATAGTTAAAACGTAAAATGAAGTAGTTAATTCTGGAAAATTGAATTCAAGTTGTCTTCAAAATTTGGGAGAAGACTAATTTCGATGCGAAAAAGCCGAACTAGGAGTCAGTTTCGGGCCCTTTAACACCAGACAACGCTCCGTTACTAATGTTCGTCGGTGTTGCAGGACCTAAATTTTGAACTGCTCGAGGAGTATTTGCTCGAGGTTTACAGCCTCAAAAATTTTTTAGGGATAGTGTTTCTTCGTAAAATCATGCAATTGATGATAATATTAAGAGCAGATTCAAGCCGCATTCTGGTGATTCCGGATAGCCTGAGTACTTAGAACCAGAAAATCTCCTTTTCGAGCAGCTGAATGACTCCCAAAATGTAAAAAAATATATGATAACCAGAGACAAAAAAATTGTGGTGACAAAAAAAAACAATCACTGTTGCCACTTTTGGTGATCTCAAATTTTTCGTCAATCAAGACTTGAAAAAAATTCAAACTGCAAATGATGATTAATGGAGAACGATGATTAATGATGATTATTTGAGTTCTCATTCTTAATTTTCTTGAAATTGTTCTTTCCGCTGAGGTACAAGTAGTTCTCTTAGCTTTGTTATCTTTATGGCCAGAACTGATATTACGAACTTTATTGAGATTTAACTGTTTTCGAGGCAATTTAAGTTGCAACAACGTACAAGTATGAAAGATGGGAAATAGCAGAATTACAAAGTCTCCTCACTGAAGACGACAGAAGCGCAAAAACGGCACGTTTACAATAATTGCATCAAATTTTGTTTGGGAGCAATCAATAATTTCTAACTATTGTGTGACCCAAATGGTTGCTACAAATTCAGTTTGAGAGGGATGGTGTAGTAATACTTGTATGAGTAATACTTGTGGTGATACCTCTCTCTCCTCTTGACATGATCATGTCCATGTTGTCTCCTTCTCTTCCACCTAGTATCCTCAGGTGCAAGTGGTGTCATTTCCTAAAGAGACTCTCTCTCTCTCTCCATTCACTTCATTCTTCACTGAGTATCAAGTATTGAATGACAGTGGCAAACAATTCATAAACATAGCTGGCAGATTGCCAGAAAATAGCCGCAATAGATTCGTAGATCGACAGTCTAAAGAAACAGTAAAAAAGACAGACCAAAAAATTCGTCTTTTCATTGAAGGCTGATCTGTTATATTTTGATTTTAAAAATCTGTATAAGTTTTTGCTGCCTCTATTAGCTGATCTCAAATAACCTTCATTTAGAGTGACACACATCCATTTGACCTTATCTCTTTGAATTAAAGTAAATAAAAGTCAATTTCAAAGTGAGGAAGTCATTTTTGATAGTGAGGTAAGTCAAGTGTGACCAAAAATTTAATCACGCGCATGAACAAACATAGCCGGCAGATTGCCGGAATAGCTGCGAAAGAATAGACCTGCGTGCCATATAATAGAGATAGAAACAGATACAGATCTAAACTGAAAAAAAAATCGACGCCGCTCAAAAAACTAGGCAAAAAAACATTCAGCGATAAATTAATAAAGCGTGTTATAATTCATTCCACAGAAACCTCTTATTAAGGAACTTTACTGAACATATGAGTTCCTTTGACCTTAAACAAATTCAAATTAAACTTAAGTTTTAAAGTGCAAAAGTCATTTTATTGAGTGAGGTAAGTCACGTATGATCAAAATCTAATCACGCAAATAACCTAAAAACTTTTGCTAAAGCAGTGAGAAGTGACGTCACGCGCGCAAATTCCGTTAGTGAGAGGAAGAAGTCATTCAGAAAATTTGACTTTTGCAGCTTTGCTGTGTGAACAAATGTAAAACGAAAAAAGAGCGTCAGAAGACGAAACAAAAAAAACCAAGAGCACCGCAATATAGCTACGCTCAGCTTACAGCTTCGCAGCTATAAAAAACTCGCTCCACTAAGAGCGAAAAACGACGTCACACATGCAATTCAGTTGAAATTGCATGAACGAATGAACAAAAGGTGGCTGTGACGTCATATGGTCGTAACAATAATCATGACAAAATAAAAAAACATAGCAGGACAAGTCCTGACGTACAATTCAAAGAAATTTCATTGACTAAACAGACTTAGAATGGACTATGAAAGGATTGGAAAAACCATTTAGAAAAAAAAACCGATCGAAAAAATCGAAAAAAAACAGTAAAAATCAAAATGAAATTGCCGCATGTGAACAAAAAAACCACTAGCGAGAAAGCGAATCTTTGTTCAAACACCGTTTTCTCACTCTATTTTAAATTTGGAGCAAAAAAATTTCACGCCGCAAAACCACTCGCGTTTTCGCTCCATTTCCTGTTTTGGCGTGACCAAAATCACTACTCCAATTTGACTTCAAAAATCATGAAAATGTGTGAACAGATCTTAAAAAAAACATAGCCGGAAGAATTCCGGAGACGACTCGAAGTGAAAACACATTTAAACGCCATTCAACTACTCATTAAACAAAACGTGCCTTCACTAATTTATGGTTATCTCGAAACAAAGTCATGAAACAAAAAAGAAAACAATAAAACCAAATCTATTAAAACATGATAAAAAATCTGATCAAATTTTGTTATAAATTGAGATCCCGAAAAGCTATCTCTGCCAAAATTACTTCATAAAAACAACTAGTACTTAAAAAACCGCTAATGTGAATTTTGAAGAAAATACTTTAGGCTAAAATATGGAAAAAAAGCTCTTAAAAACAACTTTCACTGAAAAACTGGAAAAAGTTACTAAATTTTTTAATATTTCAAAAAACATATAAATCCAAAGACAAATTCCCTTCAGCCAATAGGGTATCCAGATGTTCGCAAAACAATAGGCAAGTCATAATAGGCAAAGAATTTTAGCTAAAAACAGAGAAAAAAAAAGAGAAAAAAACTGAAAAATTAAGAAAAATAGTTCCAATTTTCGCCGTTTTTTTGTCATATTTCTCAAAAAAAAATGATTCTTACCCACAAAATTGTAACCAATTGTTCTCATAAATTTTCTCAAATAGAAGGGGTTTCTTCAATACCCATTTGAGCCAGTAAAACAAAATAATAGTAAAAAAAAAACGCAAAAATTAGCCCGAAAATCAGCAAAATACATTAAAAACCTCCGAATTATCATAAAATTATCATAAAATTAAAACAAAATCATAACCAAACCTCTTAACCAAAATAAATGAAAAAAACTGCTTTAAAATGCCGCACGTGAACAAAAAATTTCGCTCGCTTAGAGAAAATTTTTTCACACATCAATTTCTCGCTCTCTCAAAAACAGCGGTATGAACAAAAACCACTCTCTTTTCGTTCCACTCTTCACTTTTGTTCAGCACCAAAATCACACCGAATTTTTTCAGGCGTTTCATTTCCCGCTTCAAAAATCACTCCAATATAATTGATTAAAAAAAGGACTTCTCCAATACTCCTCTTCGAGTCGTAAAAAAAGACAGCGCCCCAATACAATTCAAATTCTTTGAATTGTAAAAAACCAAGAGAAGGCCAATAATATCCCCAGCTATCGCTGTGCGGCTATTAATAAAAAGGAGTGTTAGTTGTGTGTATAAACCTGCGTTGTCTGTGTGCGAGTGAGGAGGGGTGATGATGGGTTTGGTTGGGGTGGGGCTGGCCTGGGAGACACTTCACTTGGCTGTCTGGTTAAAAAGGAGAGAAACGAGGGCACTACACTGGGAGGCCTCCTCCTTCCATCCTCGTCCTCCCCATCCTCCTCTTCCTCCTTTCTTCCATGCCCTGTTACCCACGACTGGGTGTGCTTTGGGGCTGCCGGACTGTCTCTATCCTCCCCTCTCCGCTCTCTCGTCTTCTCATCTGATTCACCCCCCACAGATTGGCCGCTTGCTCCTTTCCCCTCCTTTCTCCTCCCCCTCTCCCTCTCACATCTGTCTCAAACATCCAACTGTTGCCCAAAGAGAACAACAACCAAAACAACACCGTCTGGAAACATGAGGGATATGGGAAGAGGGGAATATCTGAGAACAAAATATTTGTTTGGATGTGAGCAGAATGTAGATGAAAAAATAGTTTGGGTGTGTGAAGGTGAGGTGTGTGTTGAAGTTGGAGTCTATCTTGACTAATGTGTTAGGAGTGAGAGGAAGGGAAGCGGGAGACTTGTGTGGGATTTCTTCTTCCTTCTCTCCTTCTCCTGCTTCCTCTTCTCTCTTGTCTTCCTTTTCCTCCTCAGATGAAGTGGAGGAAGTTGAAAACACAACAGAAGCAGACAAGTCCACTTCCTAAATCGCAATCCCAATAACAATAACACCACTACCTTCAAACCACACAAACCTACGGGTCGAGGATAGGGGTGGACACAGTATTCCACCGTTAAAAATTGTGGATGATGATGAAAAAGTGGACAGAGTGGAATTTGCCTCTTTAGTTCACCTTTTTTCTCAGCAATTCCACCTGTATTCCACTGGAGTAGACAGGGCTGAATTTGCAGTAGTGGATAAAACAAGGGATTCAACCACCAGTAAAATGTGTCCCTTTCTCCTAACGCTAATCGCGCATGTCGAATCGGGCCAAATTTTACTGTTTGTTGAATCCCTTGTTTTATCCACTACTATATATTAGCTCTAAATTCAATAAAAAATCAATTAAAATCAAAAATAAAAACAAAAAATCAAAAAATCAAAGCAAAATTTACATTTCACTCTTTAAGAGTGATTCACTCTTATTCGGAGTGATCCCCAGTAGAAAAGATCGCTCTTTTTCGCTCTTAAAAAGTGAATCCCTCTTTTTTGATATTTTTTTATTTTTTATACTTTTTATTTCAAATTATCTATACTTTTCAATAAATTTATATTTTCTTTTATTTTTTCTATAATTATTCCATTATTAATAAGAAATGATACAAAATTATAGTATTTACATGAACAACTATCAGTGAAACTGCTTCGCAGATCCTCTGTTTGGTTAATAACTAAAGGACTTACAGCTCCAGGACTTCGCCAACTAGGATTAATTGTTTTATCCGCGAAGCAGTTACACCGATCAGTTATATTTCTACTAAATCCTCTACTCAATTCTATATCTGGATGTTGTTTCTTTACATGAGCCCGTATCCCATCATATCTCACAACAGAAGTACAATATGGACAATTAATTTTAGCTGAAGTACAACTTCTACATGTATACTTACCCTCATCAAAATTATTTAGTGGTTTTATATGATTACACTTATTACAACATCTAGTTAATACTTCTGAGCTGGGGTTAAGGTTAGGGTTAGGGATAAGGTTAGGGTTAGGGTTGGGGATAAGGTTAGGGTTAGGGTTGGGGTTAGGATCTGAGTTAGAGTTATAGTCATAGATAGAACCAGAACCAGAACTAGAGCTAGAACTGGGGTTATAACCAGAACCAGAACTAGAATAGGAACTAGAACTAGGGTTAGAACTAGAGTTAGAATTAGGGTTAGAACTAGAACTAGGGTTGGAACTAGAATTAGAATTAGAATTAGAACTAGGGTTAGAACTAGAATAAGAACTAGAACTAGATTCATTTTTTAAAGAACAACCCCATGGGGAAAAATCATTAGCACAAAAACCACTTAATATTATATTACCACACATACATTTATCAGTTTTATCTTTATGAAATGATTCGTAATGATATTTTAAAACAGCAATGTTTCCACATTTATAGTTACACTCTAAACATTGTAAAAGCATTTTTAATAGATAAAATTATCAGTGAACGAGCTTTGCTCGTGGTTCTCCAACGAACTTTGTTCGTGGTTTACCAAACTGCTCAACGGAGTTGTTTTGCAAATTCGCAGATAATATTATCTATGTTGTAGAATCGGTGTACAAACTTTGTTGATAATATTTAGCCACGATTTCAATTGAATCGTTAGTATTATCTTTAGATGTGATACACTCTGTTAAATATTTATTTCCTAAAGTATTGAGTGTATTAGTTTTACATCTTTTATCTAAAATCAAATCAAGGTCTAATTCTTTTTTATCTTTAACGAAATTTATAATCTCTTCTCTAAATTCTTCATTATTTATATATAGTTTGTTTAAAAACATTCCTCCCTTTCTATTCAAAATTCCCATCTCTTCATTGACGAAGTCACAGTTACACTGATCAGTATACGAACTTTGTTTGTGGTTTACCAAACTGCTTCCCTGATCAGTGAAACTGCTTCGCAGATCTATATATTCCTCTTGGATCATGGAACCTGCTTTGCAGATCGAGGAATCGGACTTTGTCCGTGTTTCACCTTCCAACTCTTCTCCATATCCAACGTTAACTAATGTATTTACTCTACTAAACATTGTGCTTGCTCCCATTGCTACAAATCCAGCATTTCTTGATATTATATCAGGATAAAAAAAATTAAATATAAATAAACCTGTGCCTATAATTCCACCAATATTTGATAAAATTTTCATACCATTTCCCTTAATCATCTCTTTTGTTAAAACATCATTCTGAATTTTAATATCATTTAAAGTAAGAAATTTGTTAAAATAAAACTGATAATTATCATGATTAATAACATTTCTATCTGTTGCATTAATCATAATTAGTGGTTTCATATATGCTATAAGTTTATTTATATCTTCTCCTTCTAAATCATCTTTTAAACTAAGAGCTTTTAAATCAAGGAAACCAACTCTTGAATCATATATCATTGTTCTATTACTACTAATAATAATAAAAGTATTTTCCTTTTTATTATATTTAATTATACCATAACGAAGTTCATCTGACATTCCATCTGTACAATTATAATAGTTACTATTTAATTCACTAATTATTTCATTGAAGTCATGTTCACATTTATATATCTCATTAAAGTTTTTAAATAGGTCAGGCCCATTATAAGTTGTTAAATAAATAGTATCACAACTCATTCTTGCCGTATTAGTTATTTGAGCTGGTTTATGGCACATTACAATCATTTGAATATTATAATGTCTACCTTCAGTAAAATAATAACCTATATCCTTATTTAACCTATCACCCATATCATCAAGTACTATTACACAATTTTGAAATTTATGCATAATATTTTTTGTGATCATATTTATATCACATTTATTAAACCCAGTAAAAAACTTATTAGACTCAGGATCTATCCAGTCTCTGTCATCTTTACAAACTATAACTATGGACCTTTGGTCTTGATCTTGAACTCGATCGGTGTTACCGCTTCGCGGATCTTGATCTTGAACTTGATGTTGAACTTGATCTTGAACTTGATCTTGAACTTGGTCATGGTCTAAGTATAACTTTAAGTATTGTCTAATAAAATATGTTTTACCCGTTCCAGTTCCACCATAAACAATAGTATATAGTGGTGACTTTTCATATTCAAATCTAACTAGACTCCTATTCATAAATCCACCAAAGCTTTCTTCTAGTTTTGTATATTTACTTGGTCTTGAATCATATATTATATAACAAATTCCAATAATAATAATAATAATAATAAAAACTGCGCTACCTGTTTCCTTTTTTATATAATAAATATAGATTTGATTTAGATTTAGATTTAGACTTAGACTTAGACTTAGATTTAATAATTTTATTATAAAAAAATGCTCATCCTAACTTTTGAGGAATTCAATAATAAATTTAATATTGATAATAATGCTATGAGTGATATCAGAATAAAAGATTTAGGTAAAGATATAAGTCTAACACCAATTGAGATTGTAATGAAGGATCAAACTCCAGATAGTATCAGGGATCCTATCTTTAACATTTTTGTAAATCTACATCCAACTGAAGGTACACATTGGGTTTTAGTTATAAGAAGAGAAGGTGGTCCAACATATTACTTTGATAGTTTTGGTGTAGAAACTCCACCTTTATTTTTAGAAGAAAATGTTGATCTAGGCTCTAATGAGAAAATACAACAATATGATGAATCTTATTGTGGGGCTTATTGTTTATACATGATCTATCTTATTGATAGAGGACTTAGAATTAAAAGTGCTTTGAATATTCCAGTTAATCAATGTAAATATCCAGGAATTTATAATGAGTGTTTTTTTTGAATTGTAGTGGAGGTGATGTTAACGATAATGTTAATGTTAATGATAATGATAATGATCTACGAAGTAGCTTTGCTAATAATGTTAATGATAATGATAATGTTAATGTTAGTGATAATGATAATGATCTACGAAGTAGCTTTGCTAAGAATGATAGTGATATTGTCATTGATAAAGATCTACGAAGTAGCTTTGCTAATAATGATAATGTCAATGATAATGATAATGATAATGATAGTGATAATGATAATGTTAATGATAATGATCTACGAAGTAGCTTTGCTAATAATGATAAGGATAATGATAATGATAGAGATAATTTTAAATATCTATTAGATGAAAAATATCAAAGGAGTAAATCTAATAGGAATAGCAATAGTAATAGCATTAGTAATAGTCCTACTAATAATATCCGTGAAGCGGTTTCACCGATATCTGTAAATATAAATGATGATCTATATTCATGGCTAAATGATGATGATATAATTACTGAAGCCGCATTCCCAGATAACTTTAGATGTATAATATCTGGTCCTAGTGAATGTGGTAAGACATTCTTATTAAAAAAACTAATTCTAGCTAGTATATACTTTGATAAGCTATAAATCATTGGACCTACTGGTGATCAGTACCATGGTATAGAAAGAATAAACCCAAAAGCATATGTTGAATTTATTAAAGATATAAAAGATTTACCATCTCCTGATAAACTACCCAAAGACTTAAAGAAACTAATGATATTTGATGATGTTAGAGCCAAAGAACCAGTTATTAATGAATACTTTTGTAGAGCTAGACATAATAATTGCAATTTGATATATCTTAATCAAAACCTGTTCTCTCTGGATAGACAGTGTTAGAGAGAATTGTAATCTATTTATTTTATTTGAACAAAGAGGTAAAGTCCTTATATCTATATATCAAAATTTCTTTAATAATGTTGAACTTAGTTATAATGATTTTGCTAATATATGTAATAAGGTATGGAAAGAGCCTTATAATTATATTGTCATTGATCTAACTAAAAACAAAAATATTAATGGTAAACTAAGAATTAATTGGGATCGGAGAGTTTTGTAGTTTAATTTAAGTGTAAGTCTAAGTCTAAGTACAAGTATTAGGGAACCTGCTTCGTAGATAAGTGTAAGTACAAGTATCGGGGGAACCTGCTTCACAGATAAGTGTAAGTGTAAATCAGATCAACGAAGTTGTTAACACAGATGTAAAGTAAAACTTAATACATCACCATTAAAGTCTATAGGTCTTCCATGCTCATCTTTAATATGAAATTCTATATTTTCTATTCTATCTTTAGTTACATTTTGATACAAGATATTAGTTGGTAGAATATTTATCAAGTAACCTGGTGGTTCAGTTAGATTAAAAGTATATAGTATGTCTGTATCTTTACCATTATCTTTAGCTCCAGATATCACATTACAATGAATGTTAATAGTACTAAAACCCAGAATATCAACAATTTTCTGAGATGTATATTTACCTTTCTTTATAAACTATTTTTCTAAATCCTAGTAATGAGGCTAGTGAGTTTTCTATATCAAAGCTGAGTGCTCCTTGTTTTATTTCCATTAAACATTTCATCATATTCTTATCAGGTTCTATTATAACATTACCATCAGTTTCTTCTTTTATTAATTCTGCTATATCAGTTAACTCATATGCTCCCGGTGTAATAGTTGAATATAGCAATGGGATTCCTTTATAATTATGATTAAGTATAGATGTAATGTTTGGGCTTGAGGTAGAGATAGGTTTAAAGTTAGGGTCAGAGCTAAGAGCCCGAGGTAAAGGTTCATCATCTTCTATAACAGTACTAGCATATAAGAATTGATTGTTTCTCCTATTCACATTAAACACTGAATTATAAACAGATAATCTAATTAAACCTAATTTTGTTGTATTAAGTATAGGTTCACTAAAGTTAAACTTTTCTGTTGGTTTTATCATTCTAAAGTTAAGTGTTATGAGAGTGGTTTTGTTGGAAATCAGGGCAATAAAGATAGTCGACTTAAATGTGACCATATTGCTGCACAACGAGGTCATATGTATATGATGATTGAGATGAGTGATCTATTTGGTTTCGTAAATGATTTAGAAAAGATTATATATGGTTTAGGATTTAAACTATTATTAAAAAGAAATAATAATGACAGAGCTCTATATAGAGTTAATGCTAATCCTGGTGCAGTTGCTAATGATGGTAATATAGAAATTAGAGATATATCATGGTGTGTACCTAGTATTGATCCTAGTAATGATAATAGAATTATTGTGCAAAAGGGTTTAAGTAAAAAGAATAATGTATACTTTAGTTAAAGTTAGGGTCAGAGCTAAGAGCCCGAGGTAAAGGTTCATCATCTTCTATAACAGTACTAGCATATAAGAATTGATTGTTTCTCCTATTCACATTAAACACTGAATTATAAACAGATAATCTAATTAAACCTAATTTTGTTGTATTAAGTATAGGTTCACTAAAGTTAAACTTTTCTGTTGGTTTTATCATTCTAAAGTTAAGTGTATGTTCTTCTTAGTTTTAGTTAAAGCTTCGTGTATATTTTGTAGTTCATACAAAATCAAGTTGTCTGTCATTTTTTATCTAATAAAGATGGATTTTAATTTGGATACAACTTATGGTTATAATAATGATATACATAAAAGTAAGATTATAAAATATAAACCAAATAACCTGGCAACAATGAATACGGTTAATACTAACATTAAAATCATACTCAATAGAGAAGAGAATCACTTAAATTTGCGTGATTCATATCTAGAGATAGAGCTTGTTGTATCAGATGATGCTGGTGGTGTATTTGCTATTGATGCTAATATCAGATTAGTTAATTATGGTATGATGGCATTGTTTATTTCAATTAAGCTTGAAACTAGTGGTGGTAGGACTATTGAATATATAGATCATTGTCATCCTAATCTATTGATGTATAAGTTATTAACTAGTACTGATGATGAATATGAGAGTGGTTTTGTTAGAAATCAGGGCAATAGAGATAGTCGACTTAAAGGTGACCATATTGCTGCACAACGAGGTCATATGTATATGATGATTGAGATGAGTGATCTATTTGGTTTCGTAAATGATTTAGAAAAGATTATATATGGTTTAGGATTTAAACTATTATTAAAAAGAAATAATAATGATAGAGCTCTATATAGAGTTAATGCTAATCCTGGTGCAGTTGCTAATGATGGTAATATAGAAATTAGAGATATATCATGGTGTGTACCTAGTATTGATCCTAGTAATGATAATAGAATTATTGTGCAAAAGGGTTTAAGTAAAAAGAATAATGTATACTTTAGTTATTATGAAAGAAAGACATTTTATAAGAATGTACCCAATGCTACTAACTTCTTGTTTGATCTAGGTATGGAAAGTGGTATGGAAAGACCGCAATATATAATAGTTGGTTTTAAAAATAATAATGTTAATGAACAAACTCATGATGCAAGTACATTTGATGTAATGAATGTTACTGAATGTTATTGTAAGATTGGTAGTGAGTTTTATCCCGAGGATAGAATGAATATTAATTATGGAACCAATAATTATAATGAGGCTTTTAAAGAGATTGTTAGCTTTAATAAAGATTATAATGGGCTACCACATAATATAAAACCACATATAAATCATAGAACATTCAAAAGTAATTATAGAATATATGTATTCGATACTAGATATCAAAGGGATCATATAAGTCCACAACCAATACAAATTATTTTTAAATTTAGTGCTGCAGTTGCAGATGTTATATGTCATGCATTAGTTTTAACTAGAAAGGTTATTAGTGTGAATAGTGATGGTAATAAGATGGTTGATATAATATCATAGATATAATTTAAGTCATAGATATAATTTAAGTCATAGATATAACTCTAGCGATAATTATAATTTTAGATATAACTCTAGCGATAATTTATAATTATAGTATAATATAGTTATTGTTATAATTATATACTTTTACTTATACATAACCATATACTTATACTTATATTTATAGCTAGTCAGCTCTAATTGTTACTCTTGTTAATACCTAACTAATTCTTATTAGTATTAACAAAACCTTTAGCATAATTAATGCCTAATTTCTTTTTATTCTCTAGAGCCAAACCTCCAGCTTCAAGCTTAATCTTAGGCTTAGGTCTAACCTTGGGCTTAGACCTAGGCTTGGGTTTAGGCTTAATAACAACAAAGGGATTATACTTTTTAACTTCCATTCTTTTTTATATATAGAAATGAGTCTTTTAAATAAGTTCAAAACTAATTCATATTGTGTTGGAGGTAGACATTATAGTGGTACTGTTAATATAAGAGGAGCTATCACTTCAAAAGGTACTAAAATGTTAAAAGGTAATTGTGTTTTTTGTAGAAGGAATAAATCAATGACAGTATCTGATGCAACAATAGAAGCAGAAGGACTTAAAGATTTCTTTAAAAGTGTTGGTAAAGCTACGGTTAATTTCGGAAAGAAAGTTGCTAATAATCCAGTAAGAGCATTAGAAATAGCAAGTAAAATAGGAAGTGCAGCTGCATCTAGAAACCCTAAAGCTGCTTTATCAGCCACGCCTGATTTAATTAAATTTGCAAATACTGGTGAAGGTATAAAGGTAGTACAAAAAGGTAGTGGGTTATACTTAGGTACAAAGAAAAGATAATTATTTGATTATGATTATGTTTATGATTATGATTATGATTATAGCTATGATTATGATTATATATTTATCGATAAATATTAATACTAATATTATTATTACTAAAAACATTGTTATTACTAAGCACTAATATCTTTAATCCAAAAAAAAACTCAACTTATTTTTCTTATTCTTCTTATAATCCTCATATAACTTAACAAACTCATTATACTCATCATTATCTATTTTATTATCATTCATTGATTTAGTATATAGTTTACTAAAATTATCACTAAACTGTTTACTTAAAATATACATTTGTGAATACTTTATAATTTTATTTCTAATTTTAGTATTAATTGTTTTTGATAATGAACCACAAACAGTTGCTGTAGCAAAAGCTGTTGGCATAGAATAAGCTAATCCTATACCTGTTAATGCAACCGATGTTGTTGTTGCAGTTGTTGCTATAGATGATAATACTATTTCTGTTATCTCAGCTACGTTAATATAATTCTTATATCTGCTTAGCTTCTTATTATAGTTATTAGTTTCAGTTTCATAATAATTTCTAATATCTTTTATAATGTTAATATTGTTGTTAAATTTATTATTAGCTTGAATCTTTTCGTTTATCAACTATTCATTGGCAGTTGCAGCATTGCTGATCTGTTTCTCAGCAGCTTCACGTATCAATCGTTCTGATACTGATGATAAGTCTGGATATAGTAATCTCTCACTTGGTGCTGTTGGATTGGTCATTGCTTTGCTTATTTTCATTAGTAAAAATTCTTTCTATTTCTTTCATTATATCTTCTTGATTAAAACTATGATGCATCTCAAGTCTATCTTTCTCTTTATTATCACGTAACTTACTTTGTAAAAGTATAGCAATTATATATTATACTATAACACCTCTAAGAGATTTATTGTATTCTTTCATTTCTCTCAGACCTTTAGTTAACATTTCATCTAGTTGTATGTTAGTTATATTCTGATTAAACTTATTATTATCAAATTCTTGCTTTAATTGATTATATTTAGAGATAGTATCTGCAGCAACTTTATTACAAAACTTAACAGTATTTCTGACTTCATTTGGTTGATTCAATAAACTTATTAATTAGTTCTTCATTAACTTGTGTTTCATTTAGTTGTAATGTTTTAGTTGTAACTTTATCAAAGTCACCCTTTCTTAGTTCAGTTATGTTTCTACTTAAAATGCCTATTTTATTAGAAGAGAATAATAAGTTATTGTCACAATACTCTTTATTAACAACATCTTTTTCATCTATCGGAGGATGTACATTTGTAATTTTATAGGTATCCTTCATATCAATATTATCATTATCTTCTGGGAATAACCCACGAGCCTTACTTAATGTTAGGTTGTTTGTTGATGTTGTTGTTGATTGGTGTTTAGCCTGATTGAATCTGTTTCTTGTCATTATTTATTTTAAGAAATATATTTAATGATTCTAAAACTTTTTTATTAGATTCAAAATCAAACTCAGATTTTAATAATTCCTGTTCGTAATATTTACCTTCTATTATCTCACCATTAATATCTCCTATTTTATAAGTTGGTGGTTGTGTTTTTAGAAGTTCATTAACTTTAAACAATTCTCTATTCCAATTAGAAGTGTAACCTTTAGAGAAGATATTACGTTTATCTGGATTTCTAACATAATCACCAACTTTAAATTTTGGTGTTGCTTTGGTAGAATTAACATAGTATTTAACTTTATCAGGATTATTAGAAGCGTCAACTGGTGTCATATTAATTGTTGAGTGAATGTTATTGTTATATGTTACAACAGCATCATTTAATATATTTACCCAATTACCCTCACCGTTGATGAACATTGTTTTATTTATTATGTGTAATAATGTTCTATTAAATCTCTCTATAAACACAGCCTTTAAATCACTATAAGTAGAATATAGCTCTATCCCTGAAGCGGCTTTGCCGGTTCCAAATTCTTTAAGTAAAGATTTAAATGTTTTATTGTAAAACTCACTACCTCTATCTACCCATAACTTTTCTGGTTTTCTAGGTTCAGAACCACCTAGTGAATGTTCACTTAATACTATTTTAAAACCATTAGTTATAGATAAACCAGATTTGTTCTTTAAAGGAATAGCCCATGCATATTTTGTGAATATATCTATAACTGTTAATATAAACTTATAATTATTATTGTATTTACTTAGAGATGACTTATCAATTAAATCAGCTGACCATGTTTCATCTTTATATAGTGGTATTATTCTTTGTCTTTCAAACTTTGTTATTTGAGGACTGAATACTTCTTTAGCTAGTTGTTGTTGTTGTTGTTTTTCTAACGTTTTATTTATGGAAATAGTCATCTGCGAAGCAGGTTCCCTGATGGACGTAGTCATGGTTTCACCTATTTACCATAATTAAAAACAAAATTATCTAGTTGGTTTTGATTAATAATATTCATAGATAATAGTTGCTTAGATATATCTAGCATTTCATCATATAACCCATCATGACCAGCTTTTGTTTCTAGTATTAATAATTCTAGTCTTTCTACTAAATTGTTTGGGTTGCCATTTAATCCCCTGCCAAATATATCATCTCTTACCTCCATTATACGTTTTATTGTTCTATATCTAGCGCTTTTCTTATCCCCTTTTCCTAAATCATATCTAATATCCTTTAAAAACCTTTTAATTTTGTTTTCATCTTCTTCAACCTTATCATCATATGTTACATTTGATTTAGTAAGAAAATCAGTAAATCCTTCTGAAAACTCATATACATTATCCCTAACTAAAAATGCACCCTGCTCTAGAGTTATATCAACACCATTCATTTTATATCTCCTACTAGGTAAATCTACGAGTTCTAATTTTAATTGAGGATCAGTTTGAGCCCCCATGTCATGAAGAAGTTTGGCTGTTTTTGTATCAACATAAACTGGTTCTATATCTTGAGTTTGCTTTATGGTCCCTTTTAACGTTTCATCAATCTTGGAAGCAGTTTCATGAACCCGAGAAGCGGTTTCACCCATCTGCAAAGCAGTTTCATTAAACTGGGAACCAGCTTGCTCGATCATCTTAGTTTGTTTATCTAACTCTTGATTTTGCCAATCTATTGCTCTTAATGTTTGTTCACCTAATGCTAGATTCCGTTCAGTGTTTTCATTTAAAGTTTTAGTTAAAGGATCGAATAACTCTTCTATTTCACCATAATATTCTTGTTGTTTTAATTTATCTTTTAATCTATTTCCTCTGTTTTGTTTTTCTAGATTGTTTAATTCTATAAGTTTATCTAGTTTAGTCGTTTTATATGTATTGAAAAATTATAATAAGAGTAAAAAATGGATAATGAAAACAGCTTCTCTCTTAATCTAAAAAGATGTTTAGCTTGTAAAAGACGTGGTAATACTATAGATGAGTTTATTGATCATATTAAGGAACCAAATCATGATGATTTAATAATTTCAACTTATTCTAAATATGTAGATGGGGCAGGGAAGATAAAAAAATTTCTAGAGTATAATAAAAATATAATAGCTGGAGCTACACTATATAAGAATACAATTATGGGAGACATTATGGAAAAATATATGGCTCAGATATTGATTTATAATAAACTAACTACCAACCATATGGATGTAATGAATGAATTAGGTCTATAATTAATTGTTATAAAAATTAGCAAAGCTCGTTATATAATATAATAACAACTTCAATTAACTTTTTATCATCATTAATGGTTAGTTCTAGAATATTATTAACCAGTAGGTCTTTGTCTCCATCTAATGATGCTTGGTGGATCATTTTTATTAAATCTCTTTTGAATAGATATAGATTCTCATCATGAGGATAGCTTTTAATATTATTTACATAAAATCCTTTATCATCAAATGTGTTTAGACTAATCTTACTTGTTTTTGTTGTTGTCATGTTATCACCAACTTTTTGTATTCTACATTCATCTACTGTTCTCTGTGTATTATTCATTAATGCATCATAATAATCTATGTGCCTAGCATTATTATGCTTCTTTATTCCTTTTTCTTTAGTGTTTTTAGGATAATTTTTGAAGCTATCTGTTTTGGGGGACAATGCTATAAATTCCTCAATAATCCTACTTCCCAGCTCGTGCTTAAACTTGCCGGGGACTTTATTATCAGTTTTTATAGGTACTTCTAAATTAGATAAGTCCATATGCTCATCACTAACTTTACCTTCACTATAACTTAATACGAAACTGTCCGTATCCATATAGTGAAGTGTTAGATCTTTGAGGGATGGTTGTAGAATATTATAGAATACATCATACATGTGTAATTTACTTAATTCTAAGATAGTAACACCTACATATACTGGAGAATCATATTCTATTTTTTTCTTTATATATTCTATTTGGCTATAATCTCTATATCTAGTTATATTCTTAAATGTTGGTGTTAAGGCTTGATCAAAAAGTATTCGTTTGGAAGTTCAATTTCCTTTCACCGAGGGATTCGGTTAGCGATTTTCTATGTTAAATGAATATAAAGTTGAATGTCACAAACTAGTTCACAATCAGATTAAGTTCAGTATGAAAGTTAGTTAACAGTTTTACAGTGAAGTGAATGCAGACAGTACCAGTAGGTACCTGTTAAGTTAGATCATAGTTTTGCAGTACAGAAATGAGTTCAATAACAAACGACAATTGAGAACAACGAAATAAGATAAATGAAAGTTTAGTGATTTTTAATGTGTGCTATAGTAGTATTCCCTGGGGATTGGTGAATCCCCCATCACACACCCCCGTCGACTGAGAATTTTTGCGCAGCTAAAATTCGTCAGGGTTGTAGAAGTCCTGAGCGTGGATACTGGATATCGAGCTTTTAGCCGGTGAGACTGATGTGGGTACGTGTTCCTCATCAGTCATCGCGTTGTTGATGTCGGGTGCATTTGTTTCTGGGATAATAGGCGTGTCGGCTTGGTCATTGGGTTCGTTCGGCGAGTTTGGTTGCGAGGGCTGTACGTCAGGCAAGTTTGAATGCGAGGGTTCTTTCGGCAAGCTTGGTTGCGAGGGCTGCACGCTTTCAGACGAATCCAGGAATACCACTTCAATATTTTTTATTGGTGGTTGAACTGGGTAGTCTTCTGTGGAACTATCCCCGAGGATTATCGTCTCTTCCTTACGCGGGCTGTTCCAAATTTTTTGGACTACGTCTTCTATCTTGGGAGATGACTTCATTATCCCTTTTGGGGGTGTGTATGAGCACGATGGTTGTCCTGGGGAGTGCTGTAGATGTGTTGTGCTGTTTGATGGTTGGGTTGGGTTGTTAATATCCATCATAAAGTCATTGGGGTTGGATGACGTGATGATTTCAATCGATGGTGTCCCCGGGGAATCTGACTCAATGTTTAGGATTTTCACTGTTGGTGAAAATTTTAGTGTTTGTTTGTTGATTTGGGTGAAGCTCGCGTTGTCGGATGAGCTGGAATACAGCTGTTTATGTCGCGTGTTTCTTTCTTTGGTTGCTTGCAGTGCAGCTGCCTTCGATTTCGTTTCGAATTCTGACGGTTTTGTGAGTCTCGCTTTGGCGTTTTTTAGCCATTGTGGTCTTTGTTGGCTCCCTGGGGATTTTTTCGTTGCTTGTCGTTTTTGTGGTTTTGGTCCTTGTTTAGCTTGTTGCGAAGTCGTAGTGCGGGGTCGCTTCTGTGCCCTTTGGTTTTTTCGCGCCATCGCTACCACTTCATCATGTCCCATGGTTTGGGTATTGATGATGTTAGATGGTTGCGGGGGACCTGATTGTTGAAGGGGATCGGACCTTGACTGCACTGCTTTGGCCTGGAGCTGTTTGGCTTTTTCTGCTTTTTCTTCTAAACAAAATTTTCTTATTTTTTCTTGATTTCGTTTGTATTCGCCGACCGTTTTACATGCTACCATATGTATTAGTCTAGGTTTAGGTTCAGGTTCGCTTTCGCGGGGTTTTGTTTCGGTTACTATGGCTAAATCGTTTCTTCTTATTACAGTGTTTTTTCGTTTATCGGTGTCTAGCGTTATTGTGTGGGGAGAGTAATTAGTTATGGTACCATCAGGGATAATGTTCCATTGGGATTTTAATGTTCCCCGGGGTTCCGGTACTTTTCTTGCTAAAGTTTTTCTTGCTACGTTCTTTCTATTGTATATTACGGTGGAGGTCTTATCGCCGAATGTAATTTCTAATCTGTCAGGTATAATCTTACCAGGAACGCGCGTGTGGCTAAGCAGCGGCGCGTTCTCTGAGTCATCTGTGTCGCTGTTTGCCGGGAGTGGTTGGGATTGAGCCTTGTACTGAATGTTAAGCTCGGGTTCGCTATCCTGATCCCAGTCCCACATAATTTCCCTGGGGAGTGCTGGATGTCGTAGAGTTTCTTGATCTGAAGCAAATTTATTTATTTGTTTGTACGAGAGCCGTTTGTTTGATGGTTTAGTTATTATGTTTGACAGTTCCGTATTTGGAGGTCTACCGAAATGTGCTTCGAATGGATTTATTTTTGTTGTAGCGTTTGGAATAAGCCTTATGGATTCTATTATTTTGGCTACTATTGTGGCCAGGTCGGATGTGGACCATAATGGGTCATGTTCCATGACTGCTATTCGTCGTTTAATGGTTTGTATTAATCTTTCTACCATGCCAGTGGCTCTATGATCTCCCGCGGGAGCTAGGATGAGTTTTATGTTTTTGTTCTTGCAAAATATTTCGAATTCCCTGGCTTTAAATGCTTGTGCTTGGTCGCACCGGATTGACCTGGGGATTCCATGAAATCTACAATATTCTTCTAAGTAATTTAACGCTGTTTGTGTGTCACAATCTTTAAATACCTGGGCGTGGGGGTATCTAGTTAACCTGTCGACTGACACTAGTATATAATAATTTTGTTTGTGTTCCCTAAATGGGATTGGTCCCGCAAAGTCTAGTTGTACCTCTTCGTTTGGTTCGGATAACTTAGGTAACATCCCTAGGGATTGTTTTGTAATTAGTGGTTTTAGGTTTTTACCTTTCTTAATGCAGTCTGTGCATGATTGCGCTTTGGTGGTAACATCTCTGTGTATGCGCGGAAACCAGACGAGGTCCGCCAGGCGTAGCATTCCCGTTTGTCCCGGGTGCGTCTGGTGGAGCGCATTAATAACCAATTGTTTTAGCGAAGCCGGGACCATGAGGCGGTTGTCGTACAAAATGCACCCTGATGGTGTAACTGATAAGTCTCTTTTTAACGAGTAAAAGTATGGGCTAACTCGTTTCAGGGTTTCCCAGTCTCTCTCCTTAATGATTTTTATGATTGGAGCCATGTTTTTATCTTTCTGTGTTGCCTCAGCGAGAAATTCTTCGCCGAATACTTGGCACAGGTTTTTCCTGTATTGCGGCATGTCCCGGGTGTTACTTAGGGGAAATATTTTTTCGTTGGGGTTTGGTCGTAGGGCGGCTTGTCCTAGGCCTTTGTTGGGTGACTCCTCTGTTTGGGTGGCGATAGTATTTTGAGTGGGGTTCATTTTGGTGTTTTGTTTGTTGTCGGATCGTTTTCGTTTGATAATTTTTTGTTCGTAAGTATTGTATTTTGGTCTGTTTCTTGTCGTTACATAAACTGACTGTAATCCCTGGGGAATATATGAAATTTTGTTGTTATGATAGGGGGATGAAGATTTGAATTGTTTAATGGAATTAATTGTATTTTTACTTGATGATAATTTTCCCTGGGGATATAATAATGACAATGTTTTATTTCGGTTGTTTTTGTGAATTTGATATGTATAATTTTTATGAGAATTCGATTGGAATAAAGGATAAAGAAAAGGCAACTGTAAATCGGAACGATTAAGGCAAAAAGCGTTGTCGTTCTTATACGCATGCTTAGTATTAGTTATTGGATTAATTGTCTGGTACTTGTCTGTTCGCTTAGCCGAATAGTGCTTAATCGAATTTTGTGTTAGCATGAACTTGAAGTCATTTATTAAGTTTATAATGTATTGTATGTCGTCTGATGTTGGGGGGGGGGGGGTGGTTTTTGTTTGGGGTGTCGACTAAGGTAGTCCACAAATCCCATGTTCTTCCCCGGGATATGTTCGAGATTGAAGTTAAAGGGGAGTAATCTATCCACCCATCTAGTTAATCTACTCTGATATGTTCTATTACCACGATTTTCATTGAGGGCTGTTAGTAATGCCCTGTGGTCCGTTTGTAGTGTGAATTCGGTCCCGTATAAATAGTGCTTGAAGTGTTCTAGTGACCACACAACCGCGAGTAATTCGAGTTCATTAGTGCTATATCTAGATTCATGGTTGTTAAGGAATCTGCTCGCAAATGCGATTGTGTGCCATTCGTTGTTATGTTTTTGTTCGATACTTGCTCCCAGTCCTTTTGCACTTGCATCGCATTTTACGCGTGTTTGTTTTGTGGTATCGAAGTGTTTGTTTTCGACTATTTGGTGTATTTTTTCTTTGATATTATCAAATGCTGTACTATGTTGATCTTTCCAGTCTAATTTGTTGTTTTTTCCCTCGGGATTTTTCTTAAGTAGTGGCCGGAGTGGTTCTGAAAGTTCGGCGAGGTTCGGTATGAATTTGGTCAGATGGTGTACGCTCCCTAGGAAGGATCGAAGTTGTTTTAGTGTTTTTGGGTTGTCAAGTTTTGTTATGGCTTCCGTTTTTGTAATAAGCGGTGTTATTCCGCTTGGTGTTATGTTGAAACCTAGCCATTCTATATTTGGTTTTGCGAACTCGCATTTTTGGAGGTTTATAGCTAGACCTTCGTTGTCAAGTTTCTTGAGGATTTTGTTTAATTCCTTTTCATGTTCCGTAATGGAACCTTTTGTGATTACAAGAATGTCATCTAGGAAGGCAAATTTTGAATCAATACCTTCTAATGTTTTGTCGATTGTTTTTTGAAATGTTGCGGGCATGTCGGTTAAACCATAGAAACCGTTTAGGAATCTATATGTTCCTGTTGCCCTGCCTCCGAGTATGCTGAAGTTACAATGTTTTGATATTGTTGTGTCTAAGGGAATTTGGCTGTATGCGTACTTAAGGTCGATTTTTGAAAACCAAAATGTCCCTGGGGATTTTTCTCTTTGGGTTATGTACAGTGCTACCGCATCCACTAGGTGGTCAATGCTTTGCATTTGGTATTTGTTTTTGTGTATTGCTTTGTTTAGCTTTTTTGAGTCAAGCGCAATTTTCACTGATTTGTCCTTTTTCACTGTGATGACCACGGGGCTGACAAATAAGTCGTCAGGGCATTTTTCAAGTTTTGTTATTTGATTGTCCTGAATTAGTTTATCGAGTTCCATTTCTACTTTTTCTAGTAAGTGAAGTGGGACTCGGCGTCCTTTTTGTTGTATTGGGTGATGGTTTCTTTTAAATATTGACTTTGCCACATGGTTTTTTGATTTTCCGAGTCTTGTGCACAAATGTGGATATTTGTTGTATATCCATTTTATTATATTTTTCTCTGTTTCGATGGAGTGAATAGATTGAATTTTGTTACCTGGGGATTTACGTTGTTGTTGTTGTTTGAGGGTGATTCCTAGTTGTTTGAGGACATCTCGACCCATCAGGTTGTTGGTGTTGTGGTCTACCACTAGAATTTTGCATTCCTTGGCTGTCCATGACCCTGAACGTAATGTTAGTACTTATTCTCCCTCTATTTTGATGTTGTTGTTATTGAAACATCTGTATGTTGTTTGGCTTTTATACGGGTGTATTTGGACTCTTGGGTTGTGTTTCGTTATTATATTTGCCTGATCCCTGGATACGAAAGTTCGTGGGGATCCTGTGTCCGCTAGCCATTGTATTTTTAGGTTGTTAGTCGTTGTTGTTTCAACCCAGATTTCGTTTGTTGTGGAATTATTGACTTTCGTGTTTTTTACTTCTGAAAATTTTTCTGGGGCAATGTGGTTTACGTCTGCCCAATCTTCTGTCATTTCCTTCACGTACAGTGCTGCCTCGGGATCTATTGATTCCATGTCCTCTTCCTCTTGATCGTCCTCCTCCGCTATCAGTTGCTCTTGAATTTGGCGAACTTTTAATTGGCTGGACTGTCCCTGGGGACGTTGGTACGGACTTCTTTGTGTTGGTTTGCGATTTGGCAATGGGGGAATCTTTGATCGGCACATTTTTGCAAAATGGCCGGTTTTCTTGCATATATTGCAAGTTGCTTGTTTTGCGGGGCATTGGTTCATATGTCCCACTGTAAATGTTCCGCCACATCTCCAGCATTGTTCGTTTGTTTTGCTTTGTTGTGTAGCTTGCTGTTGTGGACGGGTTGCTGGTCTTGTATTGTTTACTGCGTTGATTTGATTGTTCCAGTTGGGTGCTGAGGAACGGAGGATTTCTCTCTGGTTCTCCTGGCCTCTTTCTCTAGAAAGTGCGTAGTTGAGGACTTGGGCTGGGGTGCATACCTCTGAGAGAAGTTCCATTTGGATTGCCGAGTTATTCATTTTGGCAATGAAGAAGTCTTTGATTAAGTCTTCTTCTACATTCCCCAGGGCAGCTTTTGAGCCCAGTTCCCGAACTCTGCTGAAGAAGGTCTCCAGGTTTTCGTTTGGTAGTTGGTGGACAGTTATTAGTTGAAATCTGTCAAAGGTTAGGTTGCGTGGGCGAGTGAATGTGAGGCCCAGTTCGTACACCAGTTCGTTTGTAGAGCATAAGTCTATTCTGGTGTGTGGATTTCGTTGGTGAAAAATCCGTGTTGCTTCGGTCCCTAGGGACAAGTATGTTAAGCTCTTTACTTTTAGGTCAGCTTCGTCCCAGGTGAAGCGGTCGATCATAGGGCCTCTGTTTCTTATTTGTTTGCATTCATACTCCCAGTCGACCTTTCTGCGTTCATTCCTTATTTCTCTTTTTCTTTCCTCTTCTTCTTTTGCGTTGTCTACTCGTTCTTCAAAGGTAGGCATACTCGGGTAGAAGAGGTCGTTTTCTGTGGGTTTTATGCGCAATAAAAGATCTACGTGCATGTTTTCTTTTGCCATTACGGCCATTTTGAACGTGGAGAACCACGTTGTCCATTCGGTTGCTGGGTTTGCTCCGTTCTCCCAGAAGAGGGGTACACCGATAGGTGACTTCATTGACTGCGCCATGTTAAGGCTTGATCAAAAAGTATTCGTTTGGAAGTTCAATTTCCTTTCACCGAGGGATTCGGTTAGCGATTTTCTATGTTAAATGAATATAAAGTTGAATGTCACAAACTAGTTCACAATCAGATTAAGTTCAGTATGAAAGTTAGTTAACAGTTTTACAGTGAAGTGAATGCAGACAGTACCAGTAGGTACCTGTTAAGTTAGATCATAGTTTTGCAGTACAGAAATGAGTTCAATAACAAAAGACAATTGAGAACAACGAAATAAGATAAATGAAAGTTTAGTGATTTTTAATGTGTGCTATAGTAGTATTCCCTGGGGATTGGTGAATCCCCCATCACAGTTGGTTTACTTACACTTTTCATTATCTTTTCTTCATCATGCAAGAACTTGATTTGAAAGAAGTGTAGAGGATTCATGCACATTCTTCCATATAATGAGTTATTCATTAATTTCCTTACATCCTTTTCTGCTTCAGTTTTAGCTGTTGCTCTTTTATTTGTATTGTTTTGAATATAATCGCTACATATATAATCTTGTTTAAAATTAATTACTCTATGTATTTTTGTTACTTTTACTCCCATCTTAACATAGAACTTTAACATCCTATAATGAACCATATTTTCTGTTTTGTTGTTTAGGTCTAAGATTAATTTCTCTGATCTGTGAAGCAGTTTCCCTGATCTTGCCTTGCCCCCATCTCTTTCTCTGTAACCTAATTCATTATCATTTATCTTTCTCTTATTAGGCATTAGTGCTAACTGTTCTGTTCTCTCTTTACATTCATTAGTATAATCAATATCACAAACTATATAGTAACCATGATCACTATCATCTGGAGTATTCAATATTACTTCGAGGAACCCGCTTGGCTTGCCACGGACGAAGTCCGTTCGTGGATCTAGAGTAGTAGTAATAATAAACTCAAAATCCTTATAAGGTAACTTTTGCATCATTGCATAACCATATAGGTTGTTTGCGTCTATATACAATATATTTTTATTAATAACTTTATCATTAGTATTAGTATTAGTATTAGTACTAGTATTAGTATTAGTATTAGTATTATCATTAATTTTAGCATTAATATTAGTATTACTAATATTTATATATCTATCACCCATTATTCCGCATATACCACCTCGCTTTGCTCCAACAAAATCATCTAGCATTTGTTTATCTTGTAAAGTATCTAATGTTACACCGCTTGACATTAACCAACAATCAAAACTATAACCCGGGAGACTAACATAATGTAGTGGGTTGAGCTTGAATTCTTTCATGCTTAGTTTAACATATTCATGCAATAGTCTAATATTTCCACATCATTCTGTAAATACTCTATAGTTAGATCTTTTCCAGTTTTATGACTGTTTTCGTTATTAAAGTTATCTACTTCTTCTTGTGTTGGTAATTTATTATGTAGTGAGGATTTGAAGTCTTTTATTTTTAGATTACCTATAGCTTCTTGGTAGGTAGCTTTGCTACTATACGACTCTAAACCAAAGTATTCATATGGATATAATGTTTTAGTTTTACATCCGTATATCTTTGCCGTTTGATCTAGAGGCATAGCTAAGAAGTTATAACTATCTAAGAATTTGAGACAACCAATGCTAAACATCTTAGATTTACCAGCAGCTAGTGGTATGTTATCTACTTTTCTTTTATCATTATTCTGTTTAAAGAGTTCACTGTATAGTAGGTTGAAGTCATAGCCAGAGCCATTAAGGATTATTACTGGAATGAAGTTTTGTTGTTTGTATCTTAGATTACATATTTTACATGCTGGTCCTCTATATTTAACAGTTTCATGACAATGATCTCTTACTTTATTAATACATGTTTTACTGCAGATATGACAAGTGTTATTAGTTTTATGATATAATTTATCTTCTTCTGTTAATATCATCTTTTCATTATGTTTGAAATTATTCTCAGTTTCTATTTCTAATAGATCTCTAGCAAATCTTTTGATGCAGCCTAGACCGAAGTAGTGTTTGAAGTTACCTTGCCAGGTGTAACACACAGCTATTGGAATATGTTCAGCTATTACATATTTACAGTCATTAGTTGTGACATCGGTAATGCAACATTCTATATCGGCAGTTATAATATTTTTTATATTCTGACGTTTGTGTTCATTTATAAAAGTAATATGTTTTTTCTTAGGACAAACAATCTCTGGTTCGAATGAGTTGTTGCATTCGTGTTTATCATATTTAATTTGCGAGTTAAACCAATAGGTACACCTATCGCAATAATAATATTTTATGTTGTTTTTATTTGGTCGTTCTAACAGTGTTTCTATATTTTTTATTAGGGCACAGTGTTCTATTTGACCATTACTCCAAACTAGTATTCTTACATCTTTTCTATCTTTATTAAAATCATCCACTTGTTCAAACAATTCTATTTTACCATTACCACAAGGTGTGTATACCCAAATATTAATATTATACAATTTCTGTATTCTTATTATATCAGCAAAATCATCTTCATGTTGTTGTCTTGGTTCAATTAGTTTATCTACATTTTTACTTTCTCGAGTTGCATGGTGTGGGGCCGGATGTAGCCAAGCAATTATAGTTAGTTGTAAGCAATTGTATTTATAACTACGTATAATTAATATCGATTTAGAGTTTTTGAGATAAGGAGGTAAATCTATATAACCACCAATAGACGCTTTAGTTGGTTCAATTTTTAACTGAATACTTCTTATTCCAAGAAACTCAAAATCATAACCATAACCTTCATATATTTCCTTTTCGAAATCTAGCCACCGATTGAAGTCACCATATTCATATATTGCATTATTATTAATATAATCAGTATTGAAAAATATTTTAGTAGTTTTAACTTCTTCTTTGGTTCTCTTCTTATAATCACATTCAGCCGTGATCTTATATTTAAAACTCTTAACTTTTCTGAACTGGTAGCAGTTTTTAATTTCTTCTAAAGAGTAATTAGTTGCTTCGTCTATATCTTCGATGTAATTCCCACCTTTATCTGTAATATAAAACTCTCTCATGTTCTGACTTGAGTTTATATCGAAGTCTTCTGTGTTTTCTAGATACATGCGATTGTGACTATATGAATGAGTAGTTAGAGCTACTTTACTTCTAAATTCTTCATGACATTCTTTACATTCATACTTAATTCTGGTGTAGATATCCTCTTCAGTTTTAGTTTTAGGTTTGGTGGCTGGTTTAGTTTTAATAATATAATCATCTTCATCCAAATTATACACCTTCTCCGAGATTTCCTTTCCTCTTCTTCAGACTCAAACATTTTCTCCATTAGTTCCTTATGTTTGAGATCGTATGATTGATGCCTGTATAAAGCCTTCTTTGATTCAAAGGATAAATTTCAGACATCACAGAAGCTAATGACATTAGTATTTGTTGACTGAGACATGATGTATTTTTTTAGGGAAATAATCAAAAAATAATTTTTCGAAAAATGAAAATGAAATGCGATAAGTGTATAAAAAAACCTTGGAAAGAATATTGTAATAATTGTAAAGAATTAGAATATTCTTGTTATGTATGTAAAAATATGGTTAAGGTTAAAGATTATATAGAACATTTGGGATATCATTATTCTGATACTGATCAATATCTAACGTGTAGTATGTGTAATGTTTATAAACATATATCATTATATAGATTTAGAAATAGGAAATGTAGACTATGTATTTATCTTCATAGATATAGATATGTTCAAACTAGAAATCAATTCAGAGAGCATGTTTATAAGTATAGTATTCAAGAAGACATAGAAAAACACTAATCACTGTGTTTCCACCGATCTCAGTGTTTTTGACTGTGCTATTATTGTTCGCTTTCTTTCATATTTAACAACCACTAATAGTACAAGAAGTCAACAAGCTTGGTTTAACATCGCATTACAATGCTTAGCAGATCGAATGAAAAGTGCATGTCATGCTAAAATGGCCGCCGCCATTGACAGAGAAAGCCACCACCACTAACAGAATCAAAACAAGTGAAAATTTCGAATATAAGATACCCTTAAAAATTAGCTAGTAAAGTGAGTATTTATTAAAATCTTTATTTAATTTTTAATAGATTATACAAATCATTCAATTTAATAGAAGGATTCAATTATTATTTTACTTTAAAACATGTAATTACTTGGGAAATGATAACTAATTTTAACTTAAAAATCATGTCAGAATATTCTAAAAAAAAGAATGTTCTAGAATAATTCTCCGCGTGGGGACCTTTATTCTCCACGGCATTTTTTTGGCTATTCATCATGAGTTTCACTTCACTACAAAAACTAGCGAAAAGTTTTAAACAATTTTCGTCATTTGACGAGACTTTAATAACTGGAGCTTTATCATCCACTTCTTTATCTGAAGAGAATATAAACGAGTTGACTAATTTAACAACTCAATTAATTACATTTTGTAAGGAGAACAAATGCAAACCCGACAACGCCGAACATGAAAGTAAGACTGGAAAACGAACTAAAACAGAACTTTTCCAGTTGTTCCTCTCCAAGTTCAAGAAGGACCTACTAAGTTACGAGCATCAAGAAACACTGGACAAGTTTGAAGTGAATGTGCCGGAATATTTATCTTTCCACAATAAACTCAGGAGTTCATTCAATATTGGTGAATTTGAGTCTTATCTCACCACAGTCAATAACATGGAGGGAAAGCTGAATCGTTTATATCTACTGACAATTTCTGACAGAGGATACATATGGGGGAAAGTGAAACAAGACCATCAAGAAAACAATAAGGATATTCCTTGGAAACAACTGCTGAAGGATAAAGGATATTCCTACTCTACAATCCAGAGTTATATCAACTTCTCTCAGGCGTGTGAAAGCCATCCGAGAATCCTAGTCTCAACAGACTACTACACAGAATGGAAAAAGTTCCTAACAATGTTTTTGGCAGAAGTTCAGAAGGATAGCCAGCTACAATCTAGGTGCATGACAGAGCTACAATTTTCATAAATGATAAATGAGTGATTGTTTATTCAGAAATATATTTAATATTAATATTGATATCGATATCCCTACAAATGATACATTAATATTGTTCAGTCAGCTTAATATTAGACTTCAGTCAGCCTAATAATTAAAGTTAAAAGTGTTCAAGCATTCCGTAGTTGCACCCTCCCCCACAGTTGCCATTAAGAAATGTCGAGCAGTACTGCCGTAGCGTGGTAAAGGCGAGTCAACCTTTTAACAAGACCTCCCGAGACTCGGCTCAAAAATGTAACCAGGTACATAGAATCACTCAGTTAAACATCATAGATCAATCGTCTCCTGGTTAAAGTCAAAATTTTAAAGAAACTTGTTTCTTATTATCCAGTTCTAAGCAATTTTGAGTTATTTTCAATCCATCCGATTCTATTGAAAAAAAACTTGTGAGATGATTAACCTGATTTATTTCAGTATAGTTTGGCATATTAGATACGAAATTAGGCTTAAATCTAGCTTTGAGAACTTTTGGATATTAGTGTTTGAATTGCATAAATTATACTAGCTATGTACATTTTTGTACACAAAATTGTGCGTGTAGTATGTATTTATAGTGGTGAATATAGTAGTGGATAAAACAAGGGATTCAACAAACAGTAAAATTTGGCCCGATTCGACATGCGCGATTAGCGTTAGGAGAAAGGGACAAATTTTACTGGTGGTTGAATCCCTTGTTTTATCAACTACTATTTGCATTTTACGTCCCTAGCAAGTTCACCATCCTTAAAAACAAGATGAACATGTAGCATCCAGCGAGTATTAAATTCTCTTAGAGCTTTTCATCTCACTAGTCTCCAAGTATGCAATTCAGAGAAACTGTTTTGGAGACTTATACTCATTGTGGGAAGGGCGGTTCTTAGAGGTTGACCCACCTCCCCCCGCCCACAACACCTCAATTGAACATAAGCCCCTCTCACCTCACCCTAATATTAAAACATCAGATTTTTTCGCTGAAAAATACACACCACTGGTGCTTTTATGAATTGTTTACACCCGCGCTTTTTACTCTAATTGAAGGTCATTTGAGAGCAGTTAATTGCAACAGCAATATGTTATTTCTCTTTTGGTCTTTCTTTTACTATCTTGCTGACACTACAGAACTATTAAGCTGTTTCATTTTGTGACAAACTGCTAGCTATGTGTGTTCTTTTTTGGGCAAGATTCTGGCAGAGCTTCGATTTCAAAACATTTTCTATAGTTTTGTTTGGCACGTATTTTTATGCGTTTTGGCTTTCTTTCCATTTTTCCTCTCAAACAAAGTAAAATGTTTAAGAACTTTTTGGTGTTTTGAGTTGTTAGATTCTGGCTGCTACAACGTTAATATTTTCTTGAAAATTTTTTTCCAAAACTGGTGTTCTTACGTCTTTGTTAATTGCTCTCACACAAATTTTGTAGCAATTATATTAGTCCTTTTGGTCTTTTTTATGCAATTTGTTGTTTGACTGGTTTTTTATCTGACCCATTTGACTTTTCTACCTTAAAAACGGGATAAACATATAGCGCCCAGCGAGCATTAAGTTCTCTTAGAGCCTTTCTTCTCACTAGTCTCCAAGTATGCAATTCAGAGAAACTGTTTTGGAGACTTATACTTATTGTTGGAAGGGCAGTTCTTAGAGGTTGACCCACCTCCCCTACCCACAACACTTCTTTTCCACATCAGCCCTTCTCACTTCACCCTTATATTAAAACATCACGTTGTTGCGCTGAAAAGTACACACCCCTGTTGCATTTATGAATTGTTTACACCTGCGTTTTTTACTCTAATTTAAGGCTATTTGAGAGCAGTTGATTGCACCAGCACTATGTTATTTCTCTTTTGGTCTTTCTTTTACTATCTTGCTGACACTACAGAACTATAAAGCTGTTTCGTTTTGTGACAAACTGCCATCTATGTGTGTTCCATTTTTGGGCAAGATTCTGGCAGAGCTTTGAATTCAAAAGATTTTCTATAATTTTGTTTGGCGCGTATTAATACGCTTTTTGGCTTTCTTTCAAACGAAGTTAAAGGTTTAAGAATTTTTTGGTGTTTTGAGTTGTAAGATTCTGATTGTTGTGTCGTTAAAATTTTCTTGATATATTTTTTTGAAACTGGTGTTCTTACATGTTTGTTAATTGCTCTCACACAAATTTTGTAGCAATTATATTAGTCCTGTTGTTCTTTTTTATGCAATTTTTTGTTTCACTGATTTTTCATCTTACCGATTTGACTTTTCAACCTTAAAAACGGGATAAACATGTAGCGCCCAGCGAGCATTAAGTTATCTCAGAATCGCCCTTAAGTTATCTCAGAATAGATTTCGGTCTCCAAAACAGTTTCTGTGAAGTACTTAATTGGAGATGAAAGGCTCTGTTTTGGAGACTAAAATCTATTGTGTGAAGGGCGATAGACACACACACACACACACACACACACACACACACACACGCACGCACACACACACACACACACACACATACACACACACACACACACACACACACACAACACCTGCCCTTTACATCAGCCCCCTCTCACTTCACCCAACCCACAATCCCCAATCCTGCTCTGTGCAGCCAAAAACCGCCCTCCCACCGTTGCCCCCCCCCCCACTGTTGGCTCAACTCCTCAACCCCATCAGCCCCCCACCCCCGTTGCACTCTCACTGCGCTCACCTCACGCCCCTTCAATTAAACCGTGGCTAGCTACTGAGGAAGCCAACCGCTCGCAGGTCGTTTGAGAGCAATTCACCCGACGTTAGTCGGTCATGTCCTCTAATTTTTAAGGAGAATTCACCAAGTTTATCTAATGTAGTGAAACTGTAGAAGAAATCAGAACACTTCTTACAAATAATTTTTCTCTTTAACTTTTTGAACAGTTTCAACCCGAAATGTCGTCAGTGAGGTCAAAGGCGGCTGTTCTCCAAAAATCTGCCGGTTATGTTTTGGCCTGATGATGGGTTCATGGAGATATTCTAGAGACAAAAAAGTGGTTTTGAAGATAGAAATGTTACACATTTTTGCAACTTTAATTAAAATTTTACGAGTTTCATGTTTTTTGAAAAAAATTGTTAATTTTTTTTAAAATTGTCTATCTTTAGGGGTCAATAAACCCTTTCAAAGCATGTGCATTTGTTAATGCACAGAATCTCAACTGATGGTTTCAATTTTTATCATATAACGTGATAAAATTTGGCCCTGAGAATATTAGCTTCGCGAATTTTAGCAATGTTTTGTTTGAGTAACATCAGCAACTTTTAGCAAATAATAAATTGAGGTTATTTGGCGGGCTCTCAATTCCCACCCAAATGATATGATGGTCCCTTAATGTAATTGTTAGTTTTACGGTCATTTTATTGGATCGTTTCTCAAAACTTGTTCTGCGAGTGATTTTACAGATTTATTTAATAGCCACGCAACGATATCTGGGGACATTATTGGCCTTCTCTTGGTTTTTACAATTCAAAGAATTTGAGTTGTATTGGAGCGCTGTCTCTTTTTGAAGATCTGCTCATACATTTTGACGATCATTGAAGTCCAATTGGAGTACTGATTTTGGTCACGTCGAAACATGAATCGCGCGAACTTTTTTTTCAATCGAAGTTGAAAGTAGAGCGAGAAAAGGGTTTGAAAAAATTCGCGTTCTCATTAGTAGTTTTTTGTTCACATGCGGCAATTTGGCGTTCATTTTTACTGTTCTTTGGATTAAAATCCGCAGAGCGACAGCTGGGGCTATTATTGGCCTTCTCTGGTTCTTTTTTGCTTCGTCGTTAGGATTTTTTATTCAACCAAATGACGTCACAACCAATTCAGATCTGCTTTTTTCATTCGGTCATGCAATTTTAATTGAATTGTTTGGTTGAAGTCGTTTTTCATTCTCAGTGGAGCGAGGTTGTTTGTTCATTTGCGTGATTAAATTTTTGGTCACACTTGACTTACCTCACTCTCAGAAATGACTTCCTCACTTTGAAATTGACTTTTATTTACTTTAATTCAAAGAGATAATGTCAAATGGTTGTGTCACTCTATATGAAGGTTATTTGAGAGCAGCTGTATAAAAGATATCAGCATTCAATGGAAAGACGATTTTTTTGGTCTGTCTTTTTTACTGTTTATTTTTTGAGACTTTAGATCTGCGAAGCTATTGCGGCTTTTTTCTGGCAACCTGCCAGCTATGTTTTTACGTGAAAGTTGTTTTGTTTCTCTAGGCTGTTTCATTTTGCTACTTTGCTTAATCTGAATTTTAAGAACTGTTGCTGTGCAAAGCAACCAAAACTAAATCGAATTGGAAATTGGTTTTTTGGCAAATATACACCATTGATACTCCTGCACGCATTTGCAAGAATAGGATAAGTTTGATAGATCACTGTTTTTCGACTAATGAGCAAATCACTAGTTGGAAAATTCGTTGACCTTCTCTCGATTTTGATCAAATTATAAATTTGTTTCATAGATTTCATAAATCTTTTCTTTAGAAAATAAACAAAACTATTTTATTAGGCGAGATACAAAAAACTTTGTTGATGAAAATTTTAGTAGAGATCTGGCTCTTGCAGATCGGAGAACTGTTTATCAACAAAAAAACTGCAATGAAATGTTTGCAGAGTCTAACAGAATTTTTCTGCGAGATAAACGCACCAACCGAGATGAAATTTATTTCCAATAACAAAAAGACCCTTTCAGATAAAACCACTTTGACAAAACAATAGGCTTGATAATAATGCCAGTTAGCGTGATACTCTAATGAACTTTCTTAACTTAACACACGAGGAAATTTGACGACAGCCTAGTTTTCTATTAAGAGTCAAAAAGTGTGCTAATTTAGTCCTAGTTTTCTAATTTTCGTTAGATTTAGTAAATTTTGCGAGGTCAGGTTCTATATCGAAGGACAATATGATTAATACTAATTCCAATTACACTAATTCCAATACTAACTCCCACCAGTGCTCGTGGGCGGTTTCTATTATAAATCAAATACAGGTTATTTAGTGCGTGTGTTTCAGAGAGAGAGAGAGAGAGAGAGAGAGAGAGAGAGAGAGAGAGAGAGAGAGAGAGAGATAGAGAGAGAGAGAGAGAGAGAGAGAGATAGAGATAGAGAAAGATTAATTTATCCAAGCAGTATGTTCAGTAACAAACAAATGTTTTTTTTTTGAATTTTGAAGAATTTTAAAGAGTTAGTGCATTAAATTACCAAAGTTCTTTAAGAGTATACCGCTGTACCTAATCTCTTTGAATTGAAGGTTAAAAAAAGTCAGTTTCAGAGTAAATTTTTCAAGGTAAATTTCCTGTGACCAAAAAGTTGATCATGCGAATGAAAAGAAAAATTCGCTCCACTAAGTGTGAAAAATGACGTCACACGAGCAATTCAACTGAAATTGTATGAAGGAATGAACAAAAACAGACCAGAAAAACATACCCGTAATAAATGAGACTTAAAGGAACAAAGTTCAAGTAAGGGGCCTAGAGAAGTCAAAAATATTTCACGCAAAATGTCGAAAAAGCGGCAAAATGGGTAAAGCGAAAAAAAGTTCGACGAAGTAAAAAAAAACACAGCAGACAAGTCCTGAAATACAATTAAAAGAATTGAATGAAAAATTTAAAAGTACTCTACCTGACCAGCAGATCAACTGAACAAAGCCAGTCAAAACACAACCAAAATCATCTCAAAAAATTGAGAAACTAAAACAATCAAACAAACTAAACAAAGTATACTCATTACTAAAACTCTTGAAGCATTTTTCCTTAAGAAAAATTTCATCCCTTTAAAATTATATGTTTGCAAAATATGTTCAAGACCATTTATCGTTTTTGAAATCGGTCCAGTATTATATCTGCATGGCCTGAAAAAATTCATTGGCCCTTGACGATCGATGACCGAAAAATATAAAAAATGAAATCAATTGCAAAATTTAATAAAAATTTGCTGAAAATTGTGATATTAATATTTTCAGGAATCATTTCTGTGTCTCTAGGGGATGTCCATTAACAAATTCCGAGCATTAAAAAATTCATTGGCTCAAAGACCGATAGGCATTAATTTTTAGAAAAATCTAAAATTTCAAAAATAGAAATCCGTTCTATTAAACTGTTGGGAAACCGTTCAATTGTCCCCTAGCAGCTAACTAATAACATATTATCAAAATCCTAGTTGAGGTTAGCTGGCTACTGAGGCAAGAAAAACTGACTATAAAACAAATGTGTTGAAAAAACTTGAAAAAAATTGCAAATTTTATCAAAAAGTTTCTAAAATTCGAAAGGTTAAATTGTTGATAACAAATCCCATTGAAGCCAAATAAGAAAATCACAAAAAACATGAAAACTGCAACATCTTGAGCCCAAAAACTCCTAAAATTGACCTTTTAACCTTTAATTAAGGTCATCCCAGCAGCTGCACCACTCTAAGCATTTGAAGAACTACTGACGCTCACTTT